>NC_092147.1:83969536-83974536 GCF_045791955.1 Oncorhynchus clarkii lewisi | reverse complement strand
ACACCATTACTGGTCCTGTAGGGGAATAACACCATTAGTGTCCTGTAGGGGAATAACACCATTAGTGACCTACCATTAATCAGGGGAGGGGAGTTTTGTCTTGCTCGCCTCTAGTCCACATACACAAGTAGAGGGGAAGAGAGTTGGAGAGGTAGAGGGTATGAGGCGGAGGGTTGGCGAGGTAGAGGGTATGGGGTGGAGGGTTGGCGAGGTAGAGGGTATGAGGTGGAGCGTTGGCGAGGTAGAGGGTATGTGATGGAGGGGTAGAGGATATGGGGCAGAGGGGTAGAGGGTTGGAGAGCTAGAGGATATGGGCGCAGGGTTAGAGGATATGGGGTGGAGGGATATGGGGCAGAGGAGTAGAGGATATGTGGTGGAGAGTTAGGGGGTGGAGGGGTAGAGGATATGTGGTGGAGAGTTAGGGGGTGGAGGGGTAGAGGATATGTGGTGGAGAGTTAGGGGGTGGAGGGGTAGAGGATATGTGGTGGAGAGTTAGGGGGTGGAGGGGTAGAGGATATGTGGTGGAGAGTTAGGGGGTGGAGGGGTAGAGGGAAAGTCACCTCAGAGGTATAGTATCATAAATAGACGACCTGCCGTGTGTGTGTGTGTGTGTGTGTGTGTGTGTGTGTGTGTGTGTGTGTGTGTGTGTGTGTGTGTGTGTGTGTGTGTGTGTGTGTGTGTGTGTGTGTGTGTGTGTGTGTGTGTGTGTGTGTGTGTGTGTGTGTGTGTGTGTGTGTGTGTGTGTGTGTGTGTGTGTGTGCGCGTGTGTGCGTGATGCGTGTTAAATGCCTGTGTGGGTGAGGACACATGTTAGGTGTGTGTGTGTGGTTTCATGGACCAGGCCTTGCAATGATGTAATCCTGTTTACAGCTCTCTTCCTTCTTTCATTCAGCCCTTCTCTCGTTCCTCCTCTCCTCTCCTCCTCTCAACCCATTGAGGAATTTGCTGCGAGACGGGGCCTGACAAATAGGCTTTCACACACACACACACACACACACTCCCTGGTCCCAAAAACCTTACCACACTTCTGTATGGGGAGTAGAAAGAGAAAGAGGTGTGAGACGTAGAGAGGTAATGTAGTCACAACAAGAGGAGAGAGGTAATGTAGTCACAACAATATGAGAGAGGTAATGTAGCCACAACAAGAGGAGATAGGTAATGTAAACACAACAAGAGGAGAGAGGTAATGTAGTCACAACAAGAGGAGAGAGGTCATGTAGCCACAACAAGAGGAGAGAGGTCATGTAGCCGCAACAAGAGGATAGAGGTAATGTAGTCACAGCAAGAGGAGATGGGTAATGTAGCCACAACAAGAGGATAGAGGTAATGTAGCCACAACAAGAGGATAGAGGTAATGTAGTCACAACAAGAGGAGAGAGGTAATGTAGCCACAACAAGATGATAGAGGTAATGTGCCCACAACAAGAGGAGAGGGAGAGAGGTAATGTAGCCACATCAACAAGGGAAAAGGGATAATGTAGTCACATCAACAATGGGAGAGAGGTAATGTAGTGACATCAACAAGAGGAGAGCAGTAATGTAGTCACAACAAGAGAGCGGTCATGTAGTCACATCAACATGAGGAGAGAGGTTAATGTTTCCACAACAAGAGGAGATTGAGAGGTAATGTAGTCACAACAAGAGAGAGGTAATGTAGCCACATCAACAAGAGGTGTGAGAAGTAGAGGTAATGTAGCTATATCAACGAGAGAGGTAATGTAGTCACAAGAGGAGATAGGTACTATAGTCACATCAACAAGAGGAGAGAGGTAATGTAGAAACAACAAGAGGAGAGCGGTAATGTAGTAACAACAAGAGGAGAGTGGTAATGTAGTAACAACAAGAGGAGAGCGGTAATGTAGTCACAACAATAGGAGAGTGGTAATGTAGTCACAACAAGAGAGCGGTTATGTAGTCACATCAACATGAGGAGTTAGGTAATGTAGCTACATCAACTAGAGGTGCGAGAAGTAGGGGTAATGTAGCTACATCAACATGATGAGAGAAGTAGAGGGAGGTAATGTAGCTACATCAACAAGAGAAGAAGCAATGTAGCTACATCAACAAGAGAAGAGAGGTAATGTGGCTACATCAACAAGAAGTGAGGTAGAGGTAATTGAGCTTCATCAACAAGAGTAGAGTGGGGTAATGTAGCTACATCAACAAGAGGCGTGAGAAGTAGAGGTAATGTAGCTACACCAACAAGAGAGAAGTAGACATAATGTAGCTACATCAACAAGAGAAAGAAGTAGAGGTAATGTAGCTACATCAACAAGAGAAAGGTAATGTAGCTAAATCAACAAGAAGAGATATAATGAGGTAATGTAGCTACATCAACAAGAGGAGAAATAAATAGGGGTAATGTAGCAACATCAACGATAGAGGTAATGTAGATACACCAACAAGAAAAGATAAGTAGAGAGGTAATGTAGCTATAGCAACAGGAAGAGAGAGAAGTATAGAGGTAATGTAGCTACATCAACAAGAGGTGTGATAAGTAGAGAGAGGTAATGTAGCTACATCAACAGGAAGAGAGAGAAGTATAGAGGTAATGTAGCTACATCAACAAGAAGAGAGAGAAATAGAGGTAATGTAGCTACATCAACAAGAGCGAGATAGAGAGAGGTAATGTAGCTTCACCAACAAGAGAGAGAAGTAGAGAGAGGTAATGTAGCTACATCAACAAGAGCGAGATAGAGAGAGGTAATGTAGCTTCACCAACAAGAGAGCGAAGTAGAGAGAGGTAATGTAGCTACATCAACAAGAGCGAGATAGAGAGAGGTAATGTAGCTTCACCAACAAGAGAGCGAAGTAGAGAGAGGTAATGTAGCTACATCAACAAGAGCGAGATAGAGAGAGGTAATGTAGCTTCACCAACAAGAGCGAGATAGAGAGAGGTAATGTAGCTACATCAACACAGCATAGAGCACCAGGTCAAATGGCCACCTGGTACCTACAGCACCATGTGAATCACAATAAAGAGGAATATTTTCTGATCTTTCTGATTTTAGAATCACAGTTGTCATTTGTATAGAATACAAAGAGGGATTTGAACTCCAATCGTTCGTTCTCTCTTCGTCGTTGGGAATGATCCGTGTGCTCGGGGCGCCCTAACCTGGTCCTCCCTCAGCAGCACACTGCCTCATATCAGATATCATGGGGAATTACTTCTGCTTTTTCTCATTACACACACACACACACACATTGCAGTGTGTTAATTCATTGATGGGTCTTTTCAAAGGCCGTGATGATAAAAACTCAAAATATTCTCCTGTTATTGATTGTCCTTATCAGTCATATTTCAATGGTCTGTCTGTCTGTCTCCGGGGTTACTGCACTGTGCAATCACTTCCTACACAAGAAGGGGGAGGAGAAAGAGGGAGAGGAGAAAGAGGGGGAGGAGAAAGAGGGAGAGGAGAAAGAGGGAGAGGAGAAAGAGGGAGAGGAGAAAGAGGGAGAGGAGAAAGAGGGAGAGGAGAAAGAGGGGGAGGAGAAAGAGGGGGAGGAGAAAGAAGGGGAGGAGAAAGAAGGGGAGGAGAAAGAAGGAGAGGAGAAAGAAGGAGAGGAGAAAGAAGGGGAGGAGAAAGAGGGGGAGGAGAAAGAAGGGGAGGAGAAAGAAGGAGAGGAGAAAGAAGGGGAGGAGAAAGAGGGGGAGGAGAAAGAAGGGGAGGAGAAAGAAGGAGAGGAGAAAGAGGGGGAGGGTGTCTTGTCTATCAGATTAGAAATAAATGGTTTTGACTCTCTTCTCCTCCATTTTGACTTTCCCCCTCTATTCTGCTCTCTTCCACCCTCTGTTTCTTTCTCTGTCTCCATCTCTCTCCTCTCTTTTAACTTCCTTATTTATCTATACTGTACACCAGGGGTCATCAACTAGATTTAACGTCCTTATTGATCTATACTGTACACCAGGGGTCATCAACTAGATTTAACTTCCTTATTGATCTATACTGTACACCAGGGGTCATCAACTAGATTTAACTTCCTTATTGATCTATACTGTACACCAGGGGTCATCAACTAGATTTAACTTCCTTATTGATCTATACTGTACACCAGGGGTCATCAACTAGATTTAACGTCCTTATTGATCTATACTGTACACCAGGGGTCATCAACTAGATTTAACGTCCTTATTGATCTATACTGTACACCAGGGGTCATCAACTAGATTTAACTTCCTTATTGATCTATACTGTACACCAGGGGTCATCAACTAGATTTAACGTCCTTATTGATCTATACTGTACACCAGGGGTCATCAACTAGATTTAACGTCCTTATTGATCTATACTGTACACCAGGGGTCATCAACTAGATTTAACTTCCTTATTGATCTATACTGTACACCAGGGGTCATCAACTAGATTTAACGTCCTTATTGATCTATACTGTACACCAGGGGTCATCAACTAGATTTAACGTCCTTATTGATCTATACTGTACACCAGGGGTCATCAACTAGATTTAACGTCCTTATTGATCTATACTGTACACCAGGGGTCATCAACTAGATTTAACTTCCTTATTGATCTATACTGTACACCAGGGGTCATCAACTAGATTTAACTTCCTTATTGATCTATACTGTACACCAGGGGTCATCAACTAGATTTAACGTCCTTATTGATCTATACTGTACACCAGGGGTCATCAACTAGATTTAACGTCCTTATTGATCTATACTGTACACCAGGGGTCATCAACTAGATTTAACTTCCTTATTGATCTATACTGTACACCAGGGGTCATCAACTAGATTTAACTTCCTTATTGATCTATACTGTACACCAGGGGTCATCAACTAGATTTAACTTCCTTATTTATCTATACTGTACACCAGGGGTCATCAACTAGATTTAACTTCCTTATTGATCTATACTGTACACCAGGGGTCATCAACTAGATTTAACTTCCTTATTGATCTATACTGTACACCAGGGGCCAGGGTCAGAACATAATTACAAATCATTTGTAGACTGCAAATTGACCGCAAGAAGCCC
>NC_092147.1:83937036-83964536 GCF_045791955.1 Oncorhynchus clarkii lewisi | reverse complement strand
GTCTCGTTTGTTCACAGCGTTCTCTGTTCAGCGGCCAGATCGAATTTCTCAAGTGAAACATTGTTGGAAAAGGCAGACAGTGAGGTTTATACAGGCCAGACACAGGGGACATGGTGTTAACACAGGGGACATGGTGTTAATACAGGGGACATGGTGTTAATACAGGGGACATGGTGTTAATACAGGGGACATGGTGTTTATACAGGGGACATGGTGTTAATACAGGGGACATGGTGTTAATACAGGGGACATGGTGTTTATACAGGGGACATGGTGTTTATACAGGGGACATGGTGTTTATACAGGGGACATGGTGTTTATACAGGGGACATGGTGTTTATACAGGGGACATGGTGTTAATACAGGGGACATAGTGTTGATACAGGGGACATGGTGTTTATACAGGGGACATGGTGTTAATACAGGGGACATGGTGTTAATACAGGGGACATGGTGTTGATACAGGGGACATGGTGTTTATACAGGGGACATGGTGTTAATACAGGGGACATGGTGTTAATACAGGGGACATGGGGGGACATGGTGTTAATACAGGGGACATGGTGTTAATACAGGGGACATGTTGTTAATACAGGGGACATGGTGTTAATACAGGGGACATGGTGTTAAAACAGGGGACATGGTGTTTATACAGGGGACATGGTGTTTATACAGGGGACATGGTGTTAATACAGGGGACATGGTGTTAACACAGGGGACATGGTGTTAACACAGGGGACATGGTGTTTATACAGGGGACATGGTGTTTATACAGGGGACATGGTGTTTATACAGGGGACATGGTGTTTATACAGGGGACATGGTGTTTATACAGGGGACATGGTGTTTATACAGGGGACATGGTGTTTATACAGGGGACATGGTGTTAATACAGGGGACATAGTGTTGATACAGGGTACATGGTGTTTATACAGGGGACATGGTGTTAATACAGGGGACATGGTGTTAATACAGGGGACATGGTGTTAATACAGGGGACATGGTGTTAATACAGGGGACATGGTGTTAATACAGGGGACATGGTGTTAACACAGGGGACATGGTGTTAATACAGGGGACATGGTGTTTATAGAGGGGACATGGTGTTAATACAGGGGACATGGTGTTAATACAGGGGACATGGTGTTAATACAGGGGACATGGTGTTAATACAGGGGACATGGTGTTAATACTGGGGACATGGTGTTTATACAGGGGACATGGTGTTAATACAGGGGACATGGTGTTAATACAGGGGACATGGTGTTTATACAGGGGACATGGTGTTTATACAGGGGACATGGTGTTTATACAGGGGACATGGTGTTTATACAGGGGACATGGTGTTAATACAGGGGACATGGTGTTAACACAGGGGACATGGTGTTAATACAGGGGACATGGTGTTAATACAGGGGACATGGTGTTAATACAGGGGACATGGTGTTAATACAGGGGACATGGTGTTAATACAGGGGACATGGTGTTAACACAGGGGACATGGTGTTAACACAGGGGACATGGTGTTAATACAGGGGACATGGTGTTAATACAGGGGACATGGTGTTAATACAGGGGACATGGTGTTAATACAGGGGACATGGTGTTAATACTGGGGACATGGTGTTAATACAGGGGACATGGTGTTAACACAGGGGACATGGTGTTAACACAGGGGACATGGTGTTAACACAGGGGACATGGTGTTAATACAGGGGACATGGTGTTAATACAGGGGACATGGTGTTTATACAGGGGACATGGTGTTAACACAGGGGACATGGTGTTTATACAGGGGACATGGTGTTAACACAGGGGACATGGTGTTTATACAGGGGACATGGTGTTAACACAGGGGACATGGTGTTAACACAGGGGACATGGTGTTTATACAGGGGACATGGTGTTTATACAGGGGACATGGTGTTAACACCTGTCTTATTGTTTAACATCGGTCGCATGTTGTTTGTCCGTTTGCACCGGGCTTTGGAATACAAGTGGGAATCCTTAGCCCAGGGCCAGTCTATCCTTGGGTTAAGATAGCCTGGGGCCAGTCTAGCCTGGGGCTAAGAACGATGCAGTGTGAAAAGGTCTCTTGTTTTCTGTCTCTACCCTCATCTCCTCAACCCCCTCACTGTCTCGCCCCCCACTTCCTCCTCTCTCATCCCTCTCTATCCTCTACCCTCATCTCCTCAACCCCCTCACTGTCTCACCCCCCACTTCCTCCTCTCTCATCCCTCTCTATCCTCTACCCTCATCTCTTCAACCCCCTCACTGTCTCACCCCCCACTCCTCCTCTGTCATCCCCCTCTACCCTCATCTCCTCAACCCCCTCACTGTCTCACCCCCCACTCCTCCTGTGTCATCCCCCTCTACCCTCATCTCCTCAACCCCCTCACTGTCTCACCCCCCACTCCTCCTCTCTCATCCTCATCTCCTCAACCCTCATCTCCTCAACCCCTCATTGTCTCATCCCCCTCTACCCTCATCTCCTCAACCCCCTCACTGTCTCACCCCCCCCCACACTCCTCCTCTCTCATCCCCCTCTACCCTCTACCCTCATCTCCTCAACCCCCTCACTGTCTCACCCCCCACTCCTCCTCTCTCATCCTTATCTCCTCACCCCCCATCCCCCTCTACCCTCATCTCCTCAACCCCCTCACTGTCTCACCCCCCCCCCCCACACTCCTCCTCTCTCATCCCCCTCTACCCTCTACCCTCATCTCCTCAACCCCCTCACTGTCTCGCCCCCCACTCCTCCGCTCTCATCCCTCTCTATCCTCTACCCTCATCTCCTCAACCCCCTCACTGTCTCACCCCCCACTTCCTCCTCTCTCATCCCTCTCTATCCTCTACCCTCATCTCTTCAACCCCCTCACTGTCTCACCCCCCACTCCTCCTCTGTCATCCCCCTCTACCCTCATCTCCTCAACCCCCTCACTGTCTCACCCCCCACTCCTACTGTGTCATCCCCCTCTGTCATCCCCCTCTACCCTCATCTCCTCAACCCCCTCACTGTCTCACCCCCCACTCCTCCTCTCTCATCCTCATCTCCTCAACCCTCATCTCCTCAACCCCCTCATTGTCTCATCCCCCTCTACCCTCATCTCCTCAACCCCCTCACTGTCTCACCCCCCCCCACACTCCTCCTCTCTCATCCCCCTCTACCCTCTACCCTCATCTCCTCAACCCCCTCACTGTCTCACCCCCCACTCCTCCTCTCTCATCCTTATCTCCTCACCCCCCATCCCCCTCTACCCTCATCTCCTCAACCCCCTCACTGTCTCACCCCCCCCCCCACACTCCTCCTCTCTCATCCCCCTCTACCCTCTACCCTCATCTCCTCAACCCCCTCACTGTCTCGCCCCCCACTCCTCCGCTCTCATCCCTCTCTATCCTCTACCCTCATCTCCTCAACCCCCTCACTGTCTCACCCCCCACTTCCTCCTCTCTCATCCCTCTCTATCCTCTACCCTCATCTCTTCAACCCCCTCTCTGTCTCACCCCCCACTCCTCCTCTGTCATCCCCCTCTACCCTCATCTCCTCAACCCCCTCACTGTCTCACCCCCCACTCCTCCTGTGTCATCCCCCTCTGTCATCCCCCTCTACCCTCATCTCCTCAACCCCCTCACTGTCTCACCCCCCACTCCTCCTCTCTCATCCTCATCTCCTCAACCCTCATCTCCTCAACCCCCTCATTGTCTCATCCCCCTCTACCCTCATCTCCTCAACCCCCTCACTGTCTCACCCCCCCCACACTCCTCCTCTCTCATCCCCCTCTACCCTCATCTCCTCAACCCCCTCACTGTCTCACCCCCCACTCCTCCTCTCTCATCCTTATCTCCTCACCCCCCATCCCCCTCTACCCTCATCTCCTCAACCCCCTCACTGCCTCACCCCCCCCCCCACACTCCTCCTCTGTCATCCCCCTCTACCCTCATCTCCTCAACCCCCTCACTGTCTCACCCCCCCACTCCTCCTCTCTAAGTCATTAGGTTTGGTGTAGTAATGAGATGTGTTCCTGTGTAAGTGGTTTAGTTTGGTGATGGCTGGTTTGGTGTAGTAATGAGATGTGTTCCTGTGTAAGTGGTTTAGTTTGGTGATGGCTGGTTTGGTGTAGTAATGAGATGTGTTCCTGTGTAAGTGGTTTAGTTTGGTGATGGCTGGTTTGGTGTAGTAATGAGATGTGTTCCTGTGTAAGTGGTTTAGTTTGGTGATGGCTGGTTTGGTGTAGTAATGAGATGTGTTCCTGTGTAAGTGGTTTAGTTTGGTAACGGCTGGTTTGGTGTAGTAATGAGATGTGTTCCTGTGTAAGTGGTTTAGTTTGGTAACGGCTGGTTTGGTGTAGTAATGAGATGTGTTTAACCCTGTGTGTCTGCGCAGGCGTATGATGTTTTTGCCAACCTGGGCATCAGTCGTCTGTTGGAGCCATCTGACATGGTTCTGCTGGCCATCCCTGACAAGCTGACCGTCATGACGTACCTCTACCAGATCAGAGCCCACTTCAGTGGAGAGGAACTCAACGTGGTGCAGATAGAAGCCAACAGCAGCCGCAGCACATACAAGGTGGGTCTGTTGATGTTCTGTATTAAAACATACAAGGTGGGTCTGTTGATGTTGTTAAACCTCGTATTCACCTCCAGCACAATACCACTGTTTCTAGACTCTATGGGGCCACTTCACCTGTTAAACCTCGTATTCACCTCCAGCACAATACCACTGTTTCTAGACTCTATGGGGCCACTTCACCTGTTAAACCTCGTATTCACCTCCAGCACAATACCACTGTTTCTAGACTCTATGGGGCCACTTCACCTGTTAAACCTCGTATTCACCTCCAGTACCACTGTTTCTAGACTCTGGGGCCACTTCACCTGTTAAACCTCGTATTCACCTCCAGTACCACTGTTTCTAGACTCTATGGGGCCACTTCACCTGTTAAACCTCGTATTCATCTCCAGTACCATACCACTGTTTCTATACTCTATTTGGAAACTGCTTTTTTCTAAGTTCTGTTGTCAAAGAGAATAAATGAGAAAATGTCCCCGTGTGAAGTCATCAGGGTCTCCTGAGCAAATGTCCCCGTGTGAGGTCATCAGGGTCTCTGAGCAAATGTCCCTGTGTGAGGTCATCAGGGTCTCCTGAGCAAATGTCCCCGTGTGAGGTCAGCAGGGTCTCCTGAGCAAATGTCCCCGTGTGAGGTCATCAGGGTCTCCTGAGTAAATGTCCCCGTGTGAGGTCATCAGGGTCTCCTGAGTAAATGTCCCCGTGTGAGGTCATCAGTGTCTCTGAGTAAATGTCCCCGTGTGAGGTCATCAGGGTCTCTGAGTAAATGTCCTCGTGTGAGGTCATCAGGGTCTCTGAGCAAATGTCCTCGTGTGTGGTCATCAGGGTCTCTAAGCAAATGTCCCTGTGTGAGGTCATCAGGGTCCCCTGAGCAAATGTCCCCGTGTGAGGTCATCAGTGTCTCTGAGAAAATGTCCCCGTGTGAGGTCATCAGGGTCCCCTGAGCAAATGTCCCCGTGTGATGTCATCAGGGTCTCCTGAGAAAATGTCCCCCGTGTGAGGTCATCAGTGTCTCTGAGCAAATGTCCCCGTGTGAGGTCATCAGGGTCTCTGAGAAAATGTCCCCGTGTGAGGTCATTAGGGTCTCTGAGAAAATGTCCCCGTGTGAGGTCATCAGGATGTCTTTATTTATTTTGATTCAGTGACTTTCAACAACTAGTTCCCAGCCTGGGGGAGGATGTTTGACTCGCTGTGTCCCAGCGAAACTCATATTAGCTGGGGGGGTTTGTGAGAAAGAGTTATACAACTAAATTAAAATGTTATTATTATTCTTGTCATTAAGGTGGGAGATTTCGAGACAGACACCAACGCCTCCATCGGCCAGGACAAGTTCTATGCCGAGCTAAACGTCAGTGACGCTAATGCCCAGACCACTGGATCCAGTGGGGACGTTAGCATTGGAGCTAACGGCGCTAGCGCCACCAATGGAGCCGTGGGGAAAGAGGAGGAGGAGATGGAGGTGGTGAGGAAAAGTGAGACTGTGTCTTTCTCCCTCCCTGACTTTGGGGTGTCCCCCTCCTCTCTCACCTCGCCCCCCCTCCCCTTGCCCCGCGCGGCTCTACCCCCCACCGCCACAGAGTCCTCCCACCCCAGAGCAGCGCCTCGCTCCCTTGCCACCACACCTCTGGGAGACGATCGCCATCAATTACAACTATCCCTGAAGGCAGTCACCCTGGACCTGAGCCAGCTCCCTCTGAGGACGGAGAGAGGGATGGAGAGAGGGATGGAGAGAGGGACGGAGAGAGGTACGGAGAGAGGGACGGAGAGAGGAACGGAGAGAGGGACGGAGAGAGGGACGGAGAGGGAGACGGAGACGGAGAGAGGGACGGAGAAGGAGATGAGGGAGCAGGAAGGGATGAGGGATGGAGCCCCAGACAACGGGGCCCTAGATTCAGGGTCCCCTACACGGCAAGGAACCTCGGGGCCCCCAGGGGCCTCGCCTCCCTCCTCCCACAAGCTGGGCTTCTCCTACAACCGTGATGCTGACCTCATCAAGAAGAAGAGGGCCAGCCTCCGTCACTCTGAGTCTGAGACCGCCTCCGACTGCAGCAACCCCACCCCTGACATCCACGCTGACACGCCCACTAAACAGGTAAATGTCTAGACATTCCTACTGATTTGATTGATTGATAGATAGACTGATTAATTATATCTCAGGTTCGTACACCGTTTGGTGAGACCTTTAAGGACACCAGCTGTAGACACTCTGACTCTTAACAGGTCAACACACTAACGACGGTTCTTTCCTCACCTCCACGCGTTTATTTCATCCCTGCCGCACCTAATTAAACTACTCATCTTCTCGTCAGTGATCAGTGTAATCAGGTGCTCTTGTCCGAAGCTACAACCTGATGAATGTAACAGTGTAGCTTCGTGCTGAAGAGGCAGAGTTGAGAAACACCGATCCAGTCAAACAGCATGTGGTGCTTCTGATGGGTTTCTGCTACGGAGAAAACTGCTGCTTCCCATCCCGTTTCAGATGTTGTCACCGTGGGCCCGAGCAGCCGTCAGGTGGAGAGGCGCTAACATTACCCAAACATCCCACAAGCTCTTTTGACATTTCATTATATTTTTCATTATATTTCTCATCCCGCTGTGTGATGGCAGGTTGTGCTCTGGCTGCGTGGATACGCTTCACAGGACACGCCTCCGTTCTGGCAGTCACACACACACACACACACACACGCCTGTCTGCCTGCCTTAACCCCTCGATCATAACACCGTTTAACACCTTGAAAGGTCGCGGTGGAGGTCACTGCAGTCATAATGCTACGTCTACGTCACCACTGTATATTAAATGATTAGCATCACTGTTATGGCTTTGTGGTCCGACTTGGAAAACTCCAGATGTCCGTTATTTCCGGCGTGACCCGGTTGTAGCAGGTTGAACCTTGTTCAGCTCTGCAGAGTGGCCACTAGCTGGCACAGCCTCATAGTCATCAAATCATAGTCAACCTTAATCTTAACCACACTGCTAACCCTAATGCCTAACCTTAACTACATGTCTAACCCTAATGCCTAATCTTAACTACATGTCTAACCCTAATGCCTAATCTTAACCACACTGCTAACCCTAATGCCTAACCTTAACCACACTGCTAACCCTAATGCCTAACCCTAACCACACTGCTAACCCTAATGCCTAACCCTAACCTTAACCACACTGCTAACCCTAATGCCTAATCCTAACCTTAACCTCTCTAGGTGGTGTGGGACGCTACAGTCCCACCTGGCCAACATCCGGTGGAATTGCAGAGCGCCAAATTCTAATTAAATTACTATAAATGTTTAACTTTCATCAAATCACAATCGTAAAACATCAAAATAAAGCTTAACTTGTTGTTAATCCAGCCGCCGTGTCAGATTTCAAAAAGGCTTTACGGCGAAAGCAAACCATGCGATAATCTGAGGACAGCGCTCGGCACACAAAACATTACATACCAGCCAAGTAGATTAGTCACGAAAGTCAGAAATAGCAATCAAATGAATCACTTACCTTTGATGATCTTCGTATGGTTGCACTCACAAGACTCCCAGTTACACAATACATGTTTGTTTTGTTCGATAAAGTCCCTCTTTATATCCAAAAACCTCCATTTTGTTGGCGCGTTTTGTTCAGTAATCCTCAAAATGCGGTCACAACAGGCAGAAGAAAATTACAAATAGTACCGGTAAAGTTTGTAGAAACATGTCAAACGATGTTTATAATCAATCCTCAGGTTGTTTTTAGTCATAATAATCAATAATATTTCAACTGGAAAATAGCGTCGTCAATATAAAAGAAAAACAAGAAAGGCGCGCTCTCGGTCGGGCGCAGCAAACAGCTCTGGGGACATCCTACTATCCACTCACTCAGAGTTGTAATTCTCCCTAATTTTTCAGAATAAAAGCCTGAAACGATGTCTAAAGACTGTTCACAACTAGTGGAAGCCACAGGGAACAGAATCTGGGTCATATCCCTTTAAATGGTGAATCGGCTTTCATTGGAAAAACAGCCATTTCAAAATAACGGCACTTCCTGGATGGATTTTCCTCATGTTTTCGCCTGCCATTTCAGTTCTGTTATACTCGCAGACATTATTTTTACGTTTTAGAAACTTTGGAGTGTTTTCTATCCCAATCTACTAATTATATGCATATCCTAGCTTCTGGGCCTGAGTAGCAGGCAGTTTATTTTGGACAAGCTTTTCATCCTGAGGTGAAAATAGTGCCCTCTACCCTAGTGAGGTTAACCACACTGCTAACCCTAATGCCTAAACTTATCCACACTGCTAACCCTAATGCTTAACACTAATCTTAACCACACTGCTAACCCTAATGCCTAACCCTAACCTTAACCACACTGCTAATCCTAATGCCTAACCCTAACCACACTGCTAACCCTAAACTTATCCACACTGCTAACCCTAATGCCTAACCCTAACCTTAACCACACTGCTAACCCTAATGCCTAACCCTAACCACACTGCTAGCCCTAATGCCTAATCCTAACCTTAACCACACTGCTAACCCTAATGCCTAACCCTAACCTTAACCACACTGCTAACCCTAATCCTCATCTTAACTTTAAATTAAGACCAAAAAAGCTAATTTTTTTTGTTTTCATGAATATCGACTTTGCAGCTGGGGAATCTGTCAGTTCTGCCTCCAGGATAAGATTTATACCAATAAACATGAACCTGCCTTGTAGTAGTCAGCCATTAATACAGAGGCCTTCACATTAACCTGCCTTGTAGTAGTCAGCCATTATTACAGAGGCCTTCACATGAACCTGCCTTGTAGTAGTCATCCATTATTACAGAGGCCTTCACATTAACCTGCCTTGTAGTAGTCATCCATTATTACAGAGGCCTTCACATGAACCTGCCTTGTAGTAGTCATCCATTATTACAGAGGCCTTCACATTAACCTGCCTTGTAGTAGTCAGCCATTATTACAGAGGCCTTCACATGAACCTGCCTTGTAGTAGTCATCCATTATTACAGAGGCCTTCACATGAATCTGCCTTGTGATAGTCATCCATTATTACAGAGGCCTTCACATGAACCTGCCTTGTAGTAGTCATCCATTATTACAGAGGCTTTCACATGAACCTGCCTTGTAGTAGTCATCCATTATTACAGAGGCCTTCACATCAACCTGCCTTGTAGTAGTCAGCCATTATTACAGAGGCCTTCACATGAACCTGCCTTGTAGTAGTCATCCATTATTACAGAGGCCTTCACATGAACCTGCCTTGTAGTAGTCATCCATTATTACAGAGGCCTTCACATTAACCTGCCTTGTAGTAGTCATCCATTATTACAGAGGCCTTCACATTAACCTGCCTTGTAGTAGTCATCCATTATTACAGAGGCCTTCACATTAACCTGCCTTGTAGTAGTCAGCCATTATTACAGAGGCCTTCACATGAACCTGCCTTGTAGTAGTCATCCATTATTACAGAGGCCTTCACATGAATCTGCCTTGTAGTAGTCATCCATTATTACAGAGGCCTTCACATGAACCTGCCTTGTAGTAGTCATCCATTATTACAGAGGCTTTCACATGAACCTGCCTTGTAGTAGTCATCCATTATTACAGAGGCTTTCACATGAACCTGCCTTGTAGTAGTCATCCATTATTACAGAGGCCTTCACATTAACCTGCCTTGTGGTAGTCATCCATTATTACAGAGGCCTTTGCTTTTCAGCGAGGACAAGCTTCTTGTCATTGGGTTCTAAACCATTTAAACCGTGGACTTAGTTTCTGAAACATGGACTTAGTTGGGTTCAGCGCGCCAAGCCGCGGTTTATGCCTGTCCCTGTCTATTCTGCACCGTGGATTACTGCAGATGGCCGTGTGGATAGGGAGGCAATGGAAAGATGGGTGTGTGTGTGTGTGTGTGTGTGTGTGTGTGTGTGTGTGTGTGTGTGTGTGTGTGTGTGTGAGCCTGTGCGTGTGTGTGCAAGTGGTCGTGCATGCATATTGGTGTGTGTGCTTGTTGCCATGCTTGTGTGTGTGTGTGTGTGTGTGTGTGTGTGTGTGTGTGTGCGTGTGTGTGCGTGCGTGTGTGTGCGTGCGTGTGTGTGCGTGTGTGTGTGTATGTGTGTGTGTGTGTGTGTGCTTGTTGCCATGCTTGCTCACTCGTGTGTGTGTGTGTGTGTGTGTATGTGTGTGTGTGTGTGTGTGTGAGCGCTGTCCGTCCTGGGTTGTCACCTTCTCTCCACTACTTCACCGTTGCGTAGCTCCCTGTAATGAGAAAGGTCTGTGGTGATAGTGACAGGGAGGCTGAGTCCCACATCACACCTCTGTTCCCTAAGTAGTGCACTCCTTTTAACCAGCGGTCGGATGGGCCCTAGTGCACTATGTAAGGAAACGAGTGGCGTTTGGGACACAGCCCCTGCTGCTGTAACTCCAACACTAAGGACAGATAGTCATCCCACAGCCTTCACCTGTACCAATATCACTCACATATACTGTAGGGTGGGTCCCAAATGTGACCCTATTCACTATGTAGGGTCCTTCTTTTGACCAGGGCCCATTGGGTTCTATGTAGGGAACAGGGTGCCATTAGAGAAGGAGGCTTATACTGCAGTAGAGAGGAGGGCCCTTCGCTGAAATGGACCATCATCTAGTGGATCACATTACATTTATTATACTGCTCGCTTTTTCCTCATTTTCTCTCTCTCTCCTCTCTGTCTCTCCTCTCTCTCTCTCTCCTCTCTCTCTCTCTCTCCTCTCTCTCTCACTCCTCTCTCTCTCTCCTCTGTCTCTCTCCTCTCTCTCTCCTCTCTCCTCTGTCTCTCCTCTCTGTCTCTCCTCTCTGTCTCTCTCCTCTCCTCTCCTCTCTCTCTCCTCTCTCTCTCTCTCTCTCCTCTGTCTCTCCTCTCTGTCTCTCCTCTCTGTCTCTCCTCTCTGTCTCTCTCCTCTCTCTCCTCTCCTCTCCTCTCTCTCTCCTCTCTCTCTCCTCTCTCTTCTCTCTCTCTCCTCTCTCCTCTCTCTCTCAGGAGCCAACGCCCGTCCCCAGATCCCCAGTGGAAAAGGTGAGTGTGTGAGAGAGAGATAGAAAGAGCGGGGTAGCGAGAGAGTCATGTCAGGGATGTGTCTCAGTAAGGCTGTGTGTAAATCTAACCCTGATAGATTGAGGATGAGGACAGAATTGATAAAGTATTACAACAGAACCGTGTAGTTGTCTTAATTACTCTCCCTGACCTCCACCCCATCCCCCGTGTCTCTCGTCTCTCCCCCACAGAAGGTGCAGTCTCGGCAGGAGGAGCTGAAGGAAAGAGCCAGGCTTCTCCTGGAGCAGGCCCGGCGGGATGCTGCCATGAAGGCCGGCAGCAAGCACACAGCCAGTTCAACTAACTCAGCCCCAGTTAAAACACCACAAGTCACTGACGTAAGTGTGTGTGTGACTTGGAGTTTGTGTGTGTGTGACTTGGAGTGTGTGTGTGTGTGTGACTTGGAGTGTGTGTGTGTGTGACTTGGAGTGTGTGTGTGTGTGACTTGGAGTGTGTGTGTGTGTGACTTGGAGTGTGTGTGTGTGTGTGTGTGACTTGGAGTGTGTGTGTGACTTGGAGTGTGTGTGTGTGTGACTTGGAGTGTGTGTGTGCTTGACTTGGAGTTTGTGTGTGTGTGTGACTTGGAGTTTGTGTGTGTGTGACTTTGAGTTTGTGTGTGTGTGACTTTGAGTTTGTGTGTGTGTGACTTGGAGTTCGTGTGTGTGTGTGTGTGTGTGTGTGTGTGTGTGTGTGTGTGTGTGTGTGTGTGTGTGTGTGTGTGTGTGTGTGTGTGTGTGTGTGTGTGTGTGTGAGAGAGAGAGAGAGAGAGAGAGATACTTGGAGATTGTGTGCTCCTGTTTTTTATGTGGGTGTTTTGAGACACTTCAAATCAAATGTTCTTGGTCACATGCTTGGTAAACAACGGGTGTAGGTTATTTTACAACAATGCAGAGTTAAAGATACAAACTAGAACTAGAGACACAAGGAATAAATACACAGTGTATAATGAATAACAAGTAATAATTACATGACTGTATACAGGAAGTACTAGGTAATAACATTACTATATACAGGAAGTACCAGGTAATAACATGGCTATATACAGGAAGTACCAGGTAATAACATGGTTATATACAGGAAGAACCAGGTAATAACATGACTATATACAGGAAGTACCAGGTAATAACATGGCTATATACAGGAAGTACCAGGTAATAACATGGCTATATACAGGAAATACAAGGTAATAACATGGCTATATACAGGAAGTATAAATACTTCCTGTATACAGGAAGTACCAGTACTGAGCCCATGAGCAGGGGTACAAGGTAATTGAGGTAGCTATGAACATATAGGTAGGGGTAAATGATAGATAATAGACAGTAGCAGCAGTATACTGTAGGTAGGGGTAAATGATAGATAATAGACAGTAACAGCAGTATACTGTAGGTAGGGGTAAAGGATAGATAATAGACAGTAACAGCAGTATAATGTAGGTAGGGGTAAATGATAGATAATAGACAGTAACAGCAGTATACTGTAGGTAGGGGTAAAGGATAGATAATAGACAGTAACAGCAGTATACTGTAGGTAGGGGTAAAGGATAGATAATAGACAGTAACAGCAGTATACTGTAGGTAGGGGTAAAGGATAGATAATAGACAGTAACAGCAGTATACTGTAGGTAGGGGTAAAGGATAGATAATAGACAGTAACAGCAGTATAATGTAGGTAGGGGTAAATGATAGATAATAGACAGTAACAGCAGTATACTGTAGGTAGGGGTAAAGGATAGATAATAGACAGTAACAGCAGTATACTGTAGGTAGGGGTAAAGGATAGATAATAGACAGTAACAACAGTATACTGTAGGTAGGGGTAAAGGATAGATAATAGACAGTAACAGCAGTATACTGTAGGTAGGGGTAAAGGGACTAGAAGTCATGGTGTGTGTGTCCGTCAGTGTGTGTGTTGTAGGCAGAGTGAGTCTGTGACAGGGCTGTCATTGGGACTGTTCTCAGTACAGTGAACTGTGTCAGAAAGCCCTAAATGGACAGAAGAAGAGAATCCACAGAGTGGAACCTTCATCCTTTTCAAGCTTGGCCACTTTGCTGACTCTACTTCTCATGTCATGTAGCGAGAGAACATTCTATACCTCTCCTTCCCCTCCACTCCACACTGCTTTGTCCTCTTTTCTCTTCCTTCCTCCATCTCTCTCTCGCTCTGTTTCAATGACACCTCCTTTACCTTGTGACTTTGAAAAGCCATTTCCAAACTGCTCCCTCCTTCCCACTCCCACATTTGACAGAGATGCTCTTTTCCCCATGCCTCCCCCTCCTCCTCCACGCCTCCCCCTCCACGCCTCCCCCTCCTGCTCCACGCCTCCCCCTCCTGCTCCACGCCTCCCCCATCCTGCTCCACGCCTCCCCCTCCTGCTCTACGCCTCCCCCTCCTGCTCCACGCCTCCCCCACCTGCTCCACGCCTCCCCCACCTGCTCCACGCCTCCCCCACCTGCTCCACGCCTCCCCCTCCTGCTCCACGCCTCCCCCACCTGCTCCACGCCTCCTCCTCCATGCCTCCCCCCTCATGCCTCCCCCCTCCTGCTCTACGCCTCCCCCCTCCTTCACGCCTCCCCCCTCCTCCACGCCCCCCCTCCTCCTTCACGCCTCCCCCTCCTCCTCCACGCCTCCCCCCTCCTGCTCCACGCCTCCCCCTCCTGCTCCACGCCTCCCCCTCCTCCTCCACACCTCCCCCCTCCTCCTCCACGCCCCCCCTCCTCCTCCAAGCCTCCCCCCTCTTCCTCCACGCCTCCCCCCTCCTCCTCCACGCCTCCCCCCTCCTCCTCCACGCCTCCCCCTCCTCCTCCACGCCTCCCTCTCCTGCTCCACGCTTCCTCCTCCACGCCTCCCTCTCCTCCTCCAAGCCTCCCCTTCCTCCTCCACGGCTCCCTCTCCTCCTCCAAGCCTCCCCTTCCTCCTCCAAGCCTCCCTCTCCTCCTCCACACCTCCCTCTCCTCCACGCCTCCTGCTCCAAGCCTCCCCTCCTCCTCCACGCCTCCCCCTCCTCTTCCACCCCTCCCCTTCTTCCTCCACGCCTCCCTCTCCTCCTCCAAGCCTCCCCTTCCTCCTGCTCCACGCCTCCCCCTCCTGCTCCACGCCTCCCCCTCCTCCTCCACACCTCCCCCCTCCTCCTCCACGCCCCCCCTCCTCCTCCAAGCCTCCCCCCTCTTCCTCCACGCCTCCCCCCTCCTCCTCCACGCCTCCCCCCTCCTCCTCCACGCCTCCCCCTCCTCCTCCACGCCTCCCTCTCCTGCTCCACGCTTCCTCCTCCACGCCTCCCTCTCCTCCTCCAAGCCTCCCCTTCCTCCTCCACGGCTCCCTCTCCTCCTCCAAGCCTCCCCTTCCTCCTCCAAGCCTCCCTCTCCTCCTCCACACCTCCCTCTCCTCCACGCCTCCTGCTCCAAGCCTCCCCTCCTCCTCCACGCCTCCCCCTCCTCTTCCACCCCTCCCCTTCTTCCTCCACGCCTCCCTCTCCTCCTCCAAGCCTCCCCTTCCTCCTCCACACCTCCCCCTCCTCCTCCACGCCTCCCCCTCCTCCTCCACGCCTCCCCCCTCCTCCTCCACCCCTCCCCTTCCTCCTCCACGCCTCCCCCTCCTGCTCCATGCCTCCCCTTCCTCCTCCATGCCTCCCCTTCCTCCTCCACGCCTCCCCCCTCCCCCCTCCACGCCTCCCCCTCCTCCTCCACGCCTCCCTCTCCTGCTCCACGCTTCCTCCTCCACGCCTCCCTCTCCTCCTCCAAGCCTCCCCTTCCTCCTCCACGGCTCCCTCTCCTCCTCCAAGCCTCCCCTTCCTCTTCCAAGCCTCCCTCTCCTCCTCCACGCCTCCCTCTCCTCCTCCACGCCTCCCTCTCCTCCTCCACGCCTCCCCCTCCTGCTCCAAGCCTCCCCCTCCTCCTCCACGCCTCCCCCTCCTCTTCCACCCCTCCCCTTCCTCCTCCACGCCTCCCTCTCCTCCTCCACGCCTCCCCCTCCTGCTACACACCTCCCTCTCCTCCTCCACGCCTCCCCCTCCTCCTCCACACCTCACTCTCCTCCTCCAAGCCTCCCCTTCCTCCTCCAAGCCTCCCCTTCCTCCTCCAAGCCTCCCCTTCCTGCTCCACGCCTCCCCCTCCTCCTCCACGCCTCCCCCTCCTCCTCCACGCCTGCCCCCTCCTCCTCCACCCCTCCCCTTCCTCCACCACGCCTCCCCCTCCTGCTCCATGCCTCCCCTTCCTCCTCCATGCCTCCCCTTCCTCCTCCACGCCTCCCTCCTCCTGCTCCACACCTCCCCCCTCCTGCTCTGTGTAACTGGTGACAAAGGCAGGATTGTGAGCGGGCAGTTGAGGGCCTCCTCAAGGATCCTTCCTTATTAACTTCTGCTCAGGCTCTTTTCAGGATGCCCACAGGGGCCTGCTAAGGTCAAAAGGGTTAGGTTTTTGGTACCTCTCTCTTTCAGAAACTTGGTGCCACTCTCTGCCCCTCTCTCTTACTCCCCCCTGTCCCACTCTCTTACCCCCCCCTCCCTCTCTCTTACTGCCCCTCTCTCTTACCCCCCCTCTCCCTCTCTCTTACACCCCCCTCTCCCTCTCTCTTACCCCCCCTCTCCCTCTCTCTTACCCCCCCTCTCCCTCTCTCTTACCCCCCCTCTCCCTCTCTCTTACCCCCCCTCCCTCTCTCTTACACCCCCCTCTCCCTCTCTCTTACTCCCCCCCTCCCTCTCGCTTACCCCCTCTCCCTCTCTCTTACTCCCCCCCTCTCCCTCTCTCTTACCCCCTCTCCCTCTCTCTTACTCCCCCCCTCCCTCTCGCTTACCCCCCGCACAGTTTCCCCAGTGTCGTCCGGGTTAGGGAGGGTTTGGCCGGTAGGGATGTCCTTGTCTCATCGCGCACTAGCGACTCCTGTGGCGGGCCGGGTGCAGTGCGCGCTAACCAGGTCGCCAGGTGTACGGTGTTTCCTCCGACACATTGGCGAGTGTTGGGGATAGAGAGAGAGTGAGTGTTGTGGAGAGAGAGAGTGAGTGTTGTGGAGAGAGAGAGTGAGTGTTGTGGAGAGAGAGAGTGAGTGTTGGGGAGAGAGAGAGTGAGTGTTGGGGAGAGAGAGAGTGAGTGTTGGGGAGAGAGAGAGTGAGTGTTGGGGAGAGAGAGAGTGAGTGTTGGGGTGAGAGAGAGTGAGTGTTGGGGAGAGAGAGAGTGTGTGTTGGGGAGAGAGAGAGTGTATGTTGGGGAAAGAGAGAGAGTGTGTGTTGGGAGAGAGAGAGTCGGTGTTGGGGAGAGAGGGTGAGTGTTGGGGAGAGAGGGTGAGTGTTGGGGAGAGAGAGAGAGTGTTGGGGAGAGAGGGTAAGTGTTGGGGAGAGAGGGTGAGTGTTGGGGAGAGAGGGTGAGTGTTGGGGAGAGAGGGTGAGTGTTGGGTAGAGAGGGAGAGTGTTGGGGAGAGAGAGAGAGAGAGTGTTGGGGAGAGAGAGAGAGAGAGTGTTGGGGAGAGAGAGTGAGTGTTGGGGAGAGAGAGTGAGTGTTGGGGAGAGAGAGAGAGAGAGAGAGAGTGTTGGGGAGAGAGGGTGAGTGTTGGGGAGAGAGAGAGAGTGTTGGGGAGAGAGGGTAAGTGTTGGGGAGAGAGGGTGAGTGTTGGGGAGAGAGGGTGAGTGTTGGGGAGAGAGGGTGAGTGTTGGGTAGAGAGGGAGAGTGTTGGGGAGAGAGAGAGAGAGAGAGAGAGAGAGTGTTGGGGAGAGAGAGAGAGTGTTGGGGAGAGAGAGTGAGTGTTGGGGAGAGAGAGTGAGTGTTGGGGAGAGAGAGAGAGAGAGAGAGAGTGTTGGGGAGAGAGAGAGTGTGTGTTGGGGAGAGAGAGAGTGTATGTTGGGGAAAGAGAGAGAGTGTGTGTTGGGGAGAGAGAGAGTGAGTGTTGGAGAGAGAGAGTGACGGTTCTGACTGATGACCAAGGATTTGAAGAGAAAATGAAATGAACCTTTCAGTAATAAAATATGTATAAAGTGTCAGCTTTGTGCCGCTGTTCATTGTCTGCATCCCAGAAGGACATGATGCCCTTCAATTACATGGTTGCTGTGTGTGTGTGTGTGTGTGTGTGTGTGTGTGTGTGTGCGCGCGTCCGTGGGCTTTAGGAATAACAAATTCAGCATAATAATCTTAACCACAAACACGGACAACCTTCCAAGAAGCACCAGTCAGAGACTTTCAAGTTGTTCAGAAGAGAACCAGAATTAAACCAGTCTGTTCTCATGGAGCCAGAAGTCCTCTACCGTCTGTCCCCTTGTTGTTAATGCTGTGAAGCCAAGATGGACGCCTCATTGCCTCCTTTAAGGTGTTTGAGTAGGCGACTGCTCTCCCTCCCTCCTTTCATTTCATCTAACTCCTTATTTCCCAAGGACGACACTAATAAGGGAAGCATTAGGGAACGAGGGAGGGGAAGGAGGAGAGGAATTATTGAATTGTTTCACTTTTTTTATAGAATAGATTGATTAAAAGAATCCCCCTTCTAGCCTCTCCTGTCAGCTGATAGTTGTCAGCAATTCAGATGAGATTACTTGATGCCTTGTTTTGATTAGGCTGTGTGTGTGTGTGTGGTGTGTGTGTGTGTGTGTGTGTGTGTGTGTGTGTGTGTGTGTGTGTGTGTGTGTGTGTGTGTGTGTGTGTGTGTGTGTGTGTGTGTGTGTGTGTGTGTGTGTGTGTGTGTGTGTGTGTGTGTGTGTGTGTGTGTGTGTGTGTGTGTGTGTGTGCATGCATGCATACGTGTGTGCATAGCTACTTTGTGGTTTAGCATGCATACAGAATATATTAATTCAGTTAAAACAGGCAAGGAGGGAGGAGAGGGAGGGAGGGAGGGAGGGATGGAGGGAGAAATAAGTTCCTCTAGGTGTCCAGATGCCACTAATGTAGGGGAAAGGGAAGGAGGGAGGAGGTGAAGGGAGAGGAGAGGGAGGAGGTGAATGGAGAGGAGAGGGAGGAGGTGAATGGAGAGGAGAGGGAGGAGGTGAATGGAGAGGAGAGGGAGGAGGTGAATGGAGAGGAGAGGGAGGAGGTGAAGGGAGAGGAGAGGGAGGAGGTGAATGGAGAGGAGAGGGAGGAGGTGAAGGGAGAGGAGAGGGAGGAGGTGAAGGCAGAGGAGAGGGAGGAGGTGAAGGCAGAGGAGAGGGAGGAGGTGAAGGGAGAGGAGAGGGAGGAGGTGAATGGAGAGGAGAGGGAGGAGGTGAATGGAGAGGAGAGGGAGGAGGTGAATGGAGAGGAGAGGGAGGAGGTGAATGGAGAAGAGAGGGAGGAGGTGAAGGGAGAGGAGAGGGAGGAGGTGAATGGAGAGGAGAGGGAGGAGGTGAAGGGAGAGGAGAGGGAGGAGGTGAAGGGAGAGGAGAGGGAGGAGGTGAAGGCAGAGGAGAGGGAGGAGGTGAAGGGAGAGGAGAGGGAGGAGGTGAAGGGAGAGGAGAGGGAGGAGGTGAAGGGAGAGGAGAGGGAGGAGGTGAAGGGAGAGGAGAGGGAGGATGTGAAAGGAGAGGAGAGGGAGGAGGTGAAGGGAGAGGAGAGGGAGGAGGTGAAGGGAGAGGAGAGGGAGGAGGTGAAGGGAGAGGAGAGGGAGGAGGTGAAGGGAGAGGAGAGGGAGGAGGTGAAGGGAGAGGAGAGGGAGGAGATGAAGGGAGAGGAGAGGGAGGAGGTGAAAGGAGAGGAGAGGGAGGAGGTGAAGGGAGAGGAGAGGGAGGAGGTGAAGGGAAGGGAGAGGGAGGAGATGAAGGGAGAGGAGAGGGAGGGAGGGGGTGAAGGGAGAGGAGAGGGAGGAGGTGAAGGGAGAGGTGAAGGGAGAGAACCTACGGAGACGGGCCCCACGGAGTATAGCGCAGTGTTGCGATGTAAATTTTCTTCACATAAGGAGCGTCTCCTTGTGGCGCCACATGAAAATTGTAATGCGTCAATGATGCTCGGTACCTTGATCCTAACTATAGGAGAGAGAGAGAGAGAGTGTTGGAGAGAGAGCCATAGGCTATAGGCTTGATCCTAACTATAGGAGAGAGAGAGAGAGAGTGTTGGAGAGAGAGCTATAGGCTATAGGCTTGATCCTAACTATAGGAGAGAGAGAGAGAGTGTTGGAGAGAGAGCTATAGGCTATAGGCTTGATCCTAACTATAGGAGAGAGAGAGAGAGAGTGTTGGAGAGAGAGCTATAGGCTATAGGCTTGATCCTAACTTTAGGAGAGAGAGAGAGAGTGTTGGAGAGAGAGCTATAGGCTATAGGCTTGATCCTAACTATAGGAGAGAGAGAGAGAGAGAGAGAGAGAGAGTGTTGGAGAGAGAGCTATAGGATATAGGCTTGATCCTAACTATAGGAGAGAGAGAGAGAGAGAGAGAGAGAGAGAGAGAGAGAGAGTGTTGGAGAGAGAGCTATAGGCTATAGGCTTGATCCTAACTATAGGAGAGAGAGAGAGAGAGAGAGTGTTGGAGAGAGAGCTATAGGCTATAGGCTTGATCCTAACTATAGGAGAGAGAGAGAGAGTGTTGGAGAGAGAGCTATAGGCTTGATCCTAACTATAGGCTTGATCCTAACTATAGGCTATAGGCTTGATCCTAACTATAGGCTACAGGCTTGATCCTAACTATAGGCTATAGGCTTGATCCTAACTATAGGCTACAGGCTTGATCCTAACTACAGGCTACAGGCTTGATCCTAACTATAGGCTACAGGCTTGATCCTAACTATAGGCTATAGGCTTGATCCTAACTATAGGCTACAGGCTTGATCCTAACTACAGGCTACAGGCTTGATCCTAACTATAGGCTACAGGCTTGATCCTAACTATAGGCTATAGGCTTGATCCTAACTATAGGCTACAGGCTTGATCCTAACTATAGGCTTGATCCTAACTATAGGCTACAGGCTTGATCCTAACTATAGGCTTGATCCTAACTACAGGCTACAGGCTTGATCCTAACTACAGGCTACAGGCTTGATCCTAACTATAGGCTACAGGCTTGATCCTAACTATAGGCTACAGGCTTGATCCTAACTATAGGCTACAGGCTTGATCCTAACTATAGGCTACAGGCTTGATCCTAACTATAGGCTACAGGCTTGATCCTAACTATAGGCTACAGGCTTGATCCTAACTACAGGCTACAGGCTTGATCCTAACTATAGGCTACAGGCTTGATCCTAACTACAGGCTACAGGCTTGATCCTAACTATAGGCTACAGGCTTGATCCTAACTACAGGCTACAGGCTTGATCCTAACTATAGGCTACAGGCTTGATCCTAACTATAGGCTACAGGCTTGATCCTAACTATAGGCTATAGGCTTGATCCTAACTATAGGCTATAGGAATGATCCTAACTGTAGGCTATAGGCTTGATCCCTAACTACAGGCTATAGGCTTGATCCTAACTATAGGCTATAGGCTTGATCCTAACTATAGGCTATAGGCTTGATCCTAACTATAGGCTACAGGCTTGATCCTAACTACAGGTTATAGGCTTGATCCTAACTATAGGCTTGATCCTAACTATAGGCTTGATCCTAACTATAGGCTACAGGCTTGATCCTAACTATAGGTTATAGGCTTGATCCTAACTATAGGTTATAGGCTTGATCCTAACTATAGGTTATAGGCTTGATCCTAACTATAGGTTATAGGCTTGATCCTAACTATAGGCTTGATCCTAACTATAGGCTTGATCCTAACTATAGGCTTGATCCTAACTATAGGCTACAGGCTTGATCCTAACTATAGGCTATAGGCTTGATCCTAACTATAGGCTACAGGCTTGATCCTAACTATAGGCTACTGGCTTGATCCTATCTATAGGCTTGATCCTAACTATAGGCTTGATCCTAACTATAGGCTTGATCCTAACTATAGGCTACAGGCTTGATCCTAACTACAGGTTATAGGCTTGATCCTAACTATAGGCTTGATCCTAACTATAGGCTTGATCCTAACTATAGGTTATAGGCTTGATCCTAACTATAGGCTACAGGCTTGATCCTAACTATAGGTTATAGGCTTGATCCTAACTATAGGTTATAGGCTTGATCCTAACTATAGGTTATAGGCTTGATCCTAACTATAGGCTTGATCCTAACTATAGGCTACAGGCTTGATCCTAACTACAGGTTATAGGCTTGATCCTAACTATAGGCTTGATCCTAACTATAGGCTTGATCCTAACTATATGCTACAGGCTTGATCCTAACTATAGGTTATAGGCTTGATCCTAACTATAGGCTACAGGCTTGATCCTAACTATAGGTTATAGGCTTGATCCTAACTATAGGTTATAGGCTTGATCCTAACTATAGGTTATAGGCTTGATCCTAACTATAGGCTACAGGCTTGATCCTAACTATAGGCTATAGGCTTGATCCTAACTATAGGCTACAGGCTTGATCCTAACTATAGGCTTGATCCTAACTATAGGCTACAGGCTTGATCCTAACTATAGGCTTGATCCTAACTACAGGCTACAGGCTTGATCCTAACTACAGGCTACAGGCTTGATCCTAACTATAGGCTACAGGCTTGATCCTAACTATAGGCTACAGGCTTGATCCTAACTATAGGCTACAGGCTTGATCCTAACTATAGGCTACAGGCTTGATCCTAACTATAGGCTACAGGCTTGATCCTAACTATAGGCTACAGGCTTGATCCTAACTACAGGCTACAGGCTTGATCCTAACTATAGGCTACAGGCTTGATCCTAACTACAGGCTACAGGCTTGATCCTAACTATAGGCTACAGGCTTGATCCTAACTATAGGCTACAGGCTTGATCCTAACTACAGGCTCTATGCATCAAAGCAGCCTATTCTCCATTCTGAAGCCAATTAGAATCTCACCGACTGTTCAAACAATAAACCAAACGACATTGGAGCCTTTTCTGAACCCCCCCCCCCCCCCCCCCCCCCCCCCTCAAATATATAATATATGTATGTTGTTTAGAAGTAATAACTAGTGATTCCAGGCTATTGGTAAAAACAGCTGTGAGATGGGGGGCTTTTTCTCTCCGCGACCAAAACATGATGCCGTTGTATTTTTCTGCTGATATGTGAGCGAATACATTGAAGCAGCAAATCACACGGGGACACGCAGCAAATCACACGGGGACACGCAGCAAATCACACGGGGACACGCAGCAAATCACACGGGGACACGGTTGTGGAAGAATCTCTGCCTGGACATTCAGTATTATTTCATTACAAATCAGATTCATCCACTTGGCGATGTGGGAAGCTGATCAACTTTTAAGATTGCTGTCACGGTTTAGCTTGGCATTAAGTGTAAACAGCCTATTTCACATTCATAAGCAAATATAACCTCAGCGGCTGTTTAAACTATAAACTAAACGTCGTTGTATCCTTGTTAGATTCCCCAAAAGGCTATTTGGTTTAGAAGTGATAGTTATTCATGGCTGTTTTGAAACCTCGAAACAGAGAGCCATGTGCTCGTTGTTCTCCTTGACTAAACATGATGAGTGAAGACATTGAAGCCTGATATCAAATTGGGGAAATGTCTTAGGTTACTCGTATAATAGTATTTGCATATAATTTAATTATAAATCAGATTATTTCACATTGAGATGTGTGAAGATAAAAGCTAGCAAATGTGCAGTGTTGAGCCAACTGGCTAGAAGGGGAAGACAACACAAAATACTCTTCTTTAGCTTTCACCACAAATGTGAAGACAAACAAGAAAACCTCTGTCGCCCCCTTGTGACTGTTGCTGTTTGGAGTCTGGACCGGTGACGTATCATGTTCCCAAAAGGTGCACGTTGCAACAACAAGAAATCAGACTCCACCCAGCACACACACATTAACATCTACACACGTTAACATCTACACACGTTAACATCTAGACACATTAACATCTAGACACATTAACATCTACACACGTTAACATCTACACACATTAACATCTAGACACATTAACATCTACACACGTTAACATCTACACACGTTAACATCTACACACGTTAACATCTACACACGTTAACATCTACACACGTTAACATCTACACACGTTAACATCTACACACATTAACATCTACACACATTAACATCTACACACATTAACATCTACACATGTTAACATCTACACACGTTAACATCTACACACATTACCATCTACACACATTAACATCTACACACGTTAACATCTACACACATTAACATCTACACACATTAACATCTACACACATTAACATCTACACACATTAACATCTACACACGTGAAGCTTGTCGAGGGCTTTAGGTGTGGAGATGTAATGGCACTCATTTGGGAAGGAAGGGATGGAAGGAGGGAGAGAGAAAGGGAAAGGGAGGGAGGGATAGAGAAAGGGAGGGAGGGAGAGAGAAAGGGAGGGAGGGAGGGAGGGAGAGAAATTAGTTGCTTTATGTGTTAGTCCTTCTAGTGTGGAGACGAGTATCTGATCTGTTAGTTCTTCTAGTGTGGAGACGAGTATCTGATCTGTTAGTCCTTCTAGTGTGGAGACGAGTATCTGATCTGTTAGTCCTTCTAGTGTGGAGACGAGTATCTGATCTGTTAGTCCTTCTAGTGTGGAGACGAGTATCTGATCTGTTAGTCCTTCTAGTGTGGAGACGAGTATCTGATCTGTTAGTTCTTCTAGTGTGGAGACGAGTATCTGATCTGTTAGTCCTTCTAGTGTGGAGACGAGTATCTGATCTGTTAGTCCTTCTAGTGTGGGGACGAGTATCTGATCTGTTAGTTCTTCTAGTGTGGAGACGAGTATCTGATCTGTTAGTTCTTCTAGTGTGGAGACGAGTATCTGATCTGTTAGTCCTTCTAGTGTGGAGACGAGTATCTGATCTGTTAGTTCTTCTAGTGTGGAGACGAGTATCTGATCTGTTAGTTCTTCTAGTGTGGGGACGAGTATCTGATCTGTTAGTCCTTCTAGTGTGGAGACGAGTATCTGATCTGTTAGTTCTTCTAGTGTGGAGACGAGTATCTGATCTGTTAGTTCTTCTAGTGTGGAGACGAGTATCTGATCTGTTAGTCCTTCTAGTGTGGAGACGAGTATCTGATCTGTTAGTTCTTCTAGTGTGGAGACGAGTATCTGATCTGTTAGTTCTTCTAGTGTGGAGACGAGTATCTGATCTGTTAGTCCTTCTAGTGTGGAGACGAGTATCTGATCTGTTAGTTCTTCTAGTGTGGAGACGAGTATCTGATCTGTTAGTTCTTCTAGTGTGGAGACGAATATCTGATCTGTTAGTTCTTCTAGTGTGGAGACGAATATCTGATCTGTTAGTTCTTCTAGTGTAGGGACGAGTATCTGATCTGTTAGTCCTTCTAGTGTGGAGACGAGTATCTGATCTGTTAGTCCTTCTAGTGTAGGGACGAGTATCTGATCTGTTAGTTCTTCTAGTGTGGAGACGAGTATCTGATCTGTTAGTTCTTCTAGTGTGGAGACGAGTATCTGATCTGTTAGTTCTTCTAGTGTGGAGACGAGTATCTGATCTGTTAGTCCTTCTAGTGTGGAGACGAGTATCTGATCTGTTAGTTCTTCTAGTGTGGAGACGAGTATCTGATCTGTTAGTCCTTCTAGTGTGGAGACGAGTATCTGATCTGTTAGTTCTTCTAGTGTGGAGACGAGTATCTGATCTGTTAGTTCTTCTAGTGTGGAGACGAATATCTGATCTGTTAGTCCTTCTAGTGTGGAGACGAGTATCTGATCTGTTAGTCCTTCTAGTGTGGAGACGAGTATCTGATCTGTTAGTCCTTCTAGTGTGGAGACGAGTATCTGATCTGTTAGTCCTTCTAGTGTGGAGACGAGTATCTGATCTGTTAGTCCTTCTAGTGTGGAGACGAGTATCTGATCTGTTAGTTCTTCTAGTGTGGAGACGAGTATCTGATCTGTTAGTCCTTCTAGTGTGGAGACGAGTATCTGATCTGTAAGTTCTTCTAGTGTGGAGACGAGTATCTGATCTGTTAGTTCTTCTAGTGTGGGGACGAGTATCTGATCTGTTAGTCCTTCTAGTGTGGAGACGAGTATCTGATCTGTTAGTTATTCTAGTGTGGAGACGAGTATCTGATCTGTTAGTTCTTCTAGTGTGGAGACGAATATCTGATCTGTTAGTTCTTCTAGTGTGGAGACGAGTATCTGATCTGTTAGTTCTTCTAGTGTGGAGACGAGTATCTGATCTGTTAGTCCTTCTAGTGTGGAGACGAATATCTGATCTGTTAGTTCTTCTAGTGTGGAGACGAATATCTGATCTGTTAGTTCTTCTAGTGTGGAGACGAATATCTGATCTGTTAGTTCTTCTAGTGTGGAGACGAGTATCTGATCTGTTAGTCCTTCTAGTGTGGAGACGAGTATCTGATCTGTTAGTTCTTCTAGTGTGGAGACGAGTATCTGATCTGTTAGTCCTTCTAGTGTGGAGACGAGTATCTGATCTGTTAGTCCTTCTAGTGTGGAGACGAGTATCTGATCTGTTAGTTCTTCTAGTGTTTAGACGAGTATCTGATCTGTTAGTTCTTCTAGTGTGGAGACGAGTATCTGATCTGTTAGTTCTTCTAGTGTGGAGACGAGTATCTGATCTGTTAGTCCTTCTAGTGTGGAGACGAGTATCTGATCTGTTAGTTCTTCTAGTGTGGAGACGAGTATCAGATCTGTTAGTTCTTCTAGTGTGGAGACGAGTATCTGATCTGTTAGTTCTTCTAGTGTGGAGACGAGTATCTGATCTGTTAGTTCTTCTAGTGTGGAGACGAGTATCTGATCTGTTAGTCCTTCTAGTGTGGAGACGAGTATCTGATGTGTTAGTCCTTCTAGTGTGGAGACGAGTATCTGATCTGTTAGTTCGTCTAGTGTGGAGACGAATATCTGATGTGTTAGTCCTTCTAGTGTGGAGACGAGTATCTGATCTGTTAGTTCTTCTAGTGTGGAGACGAGTATCTGATCTGTTAGTCCTTCTAGTGTGGAGACGAGTATCTGATCTGTTAGTTCTTCTAGTGTGGAGACGAATATCTGATCTGTTAGTTCTTCTAGTGTGGAGACGAGTATCTGATCTGTTAGTTCTTCTAGTGTGGAGACGAGTATCTGATCTGTTAGTTCTTCTAGTGTGGAGACGAGTATCTGATCTGTTAGTTATTCTAGTGTGGAGACGAGTATCTGATCTGTTAGTTCTTCTAGTGTGGAGACGAGTATCAGATCTGTTAGTCCTTCTAGTGTGGAGACGAGTATCTGATCTGTTAGTCCTTCTAGTGTTTAGACGAGTATCTGATCTGTTAGTCCTTCTAGTGTGGAGACGAGTATCAGATCTGTTAGTTCTTCTAGTGTGGAGACGAGTATCTGATCTGTTAGTTATTCTAGTGTGGAGACGAGTATCTGATCTGTTAGTCCTTCTAGTGTTTAGACGAGTATCAGATCTGTTAGTTCTTCTAGTGTGGAGACGAGTATCTGATCTGTTAGTTATTCTAGTGTGGAGACGAGTATCTGATCTGTTAGTCCTTCTAGTGTGGGGACGAGTATCTGATCTGTTAAGGTTTAGGCGTCTACTTGTCAAGTCCTCCTGAGTCCCAAACATGTTGTTGCAGAGAAACACAACATTTTCAGAATCAGCATATTTGTCATGTCGTAATGGTGGGTAGTGAATTGAAGGTTTTTGCTCATTGGTGCTGGAAGCTGGGTCCTGTTAATTCATTACTTCACACCGTAGCAAAACATTATTGGGCAAATTCAGGTAGGTCCCACCCCGTTTGGGCCCGTTTGGTGTCTAGTGAATACAACCCAGTTGTCGGGCTTAACAGTAACCTATGGATGTTGTATGATAGTTAGCGGATCGTGCTAAGCTAACTGTGATGATCCAGAGAGGAGGTAGCTGTGTCTCTCTCCACCCCAGGGAAGCAGACCTTTGTCTGGGGGCGCTGGTGTGTTTCTGGACCCCTCTCTAAACCCTCCCCATAGAT
>NC_092147.1:83924536-83932036 GCF_045791955.1 Oncorhynchus clarkii lewisi | reverse complement strand
TCTGAACCCCCTGCCTCTCACACACACTCTGAACCCCCTGCCTCTCACACACACTCTGAACCCCCTGCCTCTCACACACACTCTGAACCCCCTGCCTCTCACACACACTCTGAACCCCCTGCCTCTCTCACACACTCTGAACCCCCTGCCTCTCACACACACTCTGAACCCCCTGCCTCTCACACACACTCTGAACCCCCTGCCTCTCACACACACTCTGAACCCCCTGCCTCTCACACACACTCTGAACCCCCTGCCTCTCACACACACTCTGAACCCCCTGCCTCTCACACACACTCTGAACCCCCTGCCTCTCACACACACTCTGAACCCCCTGCCTCTCACACACACTCTGAACCCCCTGCCTCTCTCACACACACTCTGAACCCCCCTGCCTCTCACACACACTCTGAACCCCCTGCCTCTCTCACACACACTCTGAACCCCCCTGCCTCTCACACACACTCTGAACCCCCTGCCTCTCACACACACTCTGAACCCCCTGCCTCTCACACACACTCTGAACCCCCTGCATCTCACACTCTAAACCCCCTGCATCTCACACTCTGAACCCCCTGCCTCTCACACTCTGAACCCCCTGCCTCACACACTCTGAACCCCCTGCCTCACACACTCTGAACCCCCCTGCCTCTCACACTCTGAACCCCCTGCCTCTCACACTCTGAACCCCCTGCCTCTCACACACACTCTGAACCCCCTGCTTCTCACACACACTCTGAACCCCCTGCTTCTCACACACACTCTGAACCCCCTGCCTCACACACTCTGAACCCCCTGCCTCTCACACACACTCTGAACCCCCTGCCTCTCACACACACTCTGAACCCCCTGCCTCTCACACACACTCTGAACCCCCTGCCTCTCACACACACTCTAAACCCCCTGCCTCTCACACACACTCTGAACCCCCTGCCTCTCACACACACTCTGAACCCCCTGCCTCTCACACACACTCTGAACCCCCTGCGTCACACACTCTGAACCCCCCTGTCTCACACATGCTTCCTTCTCTCAGGGTTCAGCGCATGTTCTCTCTCAATGGCCTTGTGTGTGTGTGTGTGTGTGTGTGTGTGTGTGTGTGTGTGTGTGTGTGTGTGTGTGTGTGTGTGTGTGTGTGTGTGTGTGTGTGTGTGCGTGTTAGCTCGTGTTTTCTCTCAATGGCCTCGTGTGTGTGTGTGTGTGTGTGTGTTTGTGTATATATGTGTGTGTGTGTGTGTGTTAGCTCGTGTTCTCTCTCAATGGCCTCACGTGTGTGTGTGCGTGTGTGTGTGTGTGTGTGTGTGTGTGTGTGTGTGTGTGTGTGTGTGTGTGTGTGTGTGTTAGCTCGTGTTCTCTCTCAATGGCAGCAATTATCCTGTCTCTTAAAGGGCAACCTCTTCCCATCATACACTCTGTCACAATGTGTGTGACCGTCGCTGGTGCCTCTGTGCTCCGACCAGTTTTACTTGTTCAACTGTCTTCTCTCTCATGACATCACCGTGTGTGTGTGTGTGTTCACCTTGGATAAACACACACACAGGGACCATTTCTCTCCTTCTGCCTCCTTCCCTCTCCCATAGCTCTATATGTGTGTGTTCTACAGTGCATCTCCTCTCCTCTCAGACGACCCCCCCAACCCCTACCACCCCCAACCACCCTTGAGCGCTTCTCTCTTCTCTCCTCTCTCCCCCCCAGCCACCCCTGCACCCCATCACACATACGCCCCTATCATCGGCACGCACCCGCCAAATCATAATTACGTCCATGTAGGACCCCTTTGATAGCCATGTACAGTGGTTCTCCTTTAATTCCTTATCAAATGCATTGATCGTTGGGGCTCTGCGCGTTCATTGATCCGCATACTCTGTCTGGCGCCGGCCGATAAGCAGGGGGTTCTCTCTCCCTCCTTCTCTCACCTCTCTCTCCTCGCTCTCTCTCTCTCTCTCTCCCTCCCTCCTTCTCTCTCCCTCCTCTCTCCCTCCTTCTCTCTCCTCTCTCTCCTCTCTCTCTCTCTCTCTCTCTCCTTTCTCTCCTTTCTCTCTCTCTCTCTCCTTTCTCTCCTTTCTCTCTCTCTCTCTCCTTTCTCTCCTTTCTCTCTCTCTCTCTCCTTTCTCTCTCCTCTCTCCTTTCTCTCTCTCTCTCTCTCCTTTCTCTTCTTTCTCTCTCTTCTCTCTCTCTCTCTCTCCTTTCTCTCTCTTCTCTCTCTCTTCTCTCTCTCTCTCTCTCTCTTCATTAATAATAATTATGTGGGTGTTTATAGTTGTCCTATTTCACATGTATCAGTGTGTGGTGTTTTCATATCCCAACTTTCCCTGAGACACACTCAGAGACTGGGGTCACGGCCAGGTTCTGCACAGGAGCAATGCAGGTTAAGTTCGTTGCCCAAGGGCACATCGACAGATTCTTCAACTTGTTGGCTTGGTGGTTTGAACTACTGACCTTTCGGTTGCTGGACCAACGCCCATGTTGTCTGTCTCTCTCTTTCTCTCTCCCTCTCTCTCCCCCTCTCCCTTACTCTCCTTCCCCTCTTTCTCTCCCTCTCTCCCTCCCTCTCTCTCTCCCCCTCTCCCTCCCCTCCTTCTTTCTCTCCCTCTCTCCCTCCCTCTCTCTCTCCCCCTCTCCCTCCCCTCTTGCTCTCCCTCCCTCTCTCTCTCCCCTTCTCCCTCCCCTCTTTCTCTCCCTCTCTCCCTCCCCTCTTGCTCTCCCTCCCTCTCTCTCTCCCCCTCTTTCTCACTCTTCTCTCTCCCTCTCTTCTTTCTGCAAAATAATATTTTTTTTTACCAGGCCTTGACCATTGTACACACGGACTGAAACACACACACACACACACACACCACCTGTGACAAAACACTCCTCAGTAAGCTTTACCTCACTCGCTACTACTCAACAATGGTAATTGGATTTGAGGGAGAGAAAGAAAGAAAGAGGAAACAGTCAATAAGAGTTGTGAATGGGAACAGGAAAGGTGCCGTTCTGTCATTATATGGGGAGAGAAGAAGAAGAGGGATCACAGTCTGGTTGGTTTCAGTTTAAAGGGGAGAGAAGAAGAAGAGGAATCAGTCTGGTTGGTTTCAGTTTAAAGGGGAGAGAAGAAGAAGAGGGATCAGTCTGGTTGTTTTAAGTTTAAAGGGGAGAGAAGAAGAGAGATCAGTCTGGTTGGTTTCAGTTTAAAGGGGAGAGAAGAAGAAGAGGGATCAGTCTGGTTGGTTTAAGTTTAAAGGGGAGAGAAGAAGAGAGATCAGTCTGGTTGGTTTCAGTTTAAAGGGGAGAGAAGAAGAAGAGGAATCAGTCTGGTTGGTTTCAGTTTAAAGGGGAGAGGAGGAGAAGAGGGATCAGTCTGGTTGGTTTCAGTTTAAAGGGGAGAGAAGAAGAAGAGGGGTCAGTCTGGTTGGTTTCAGTTTAAAGGGGAGAGGAGGAGAAGAGGAATCAGTCTGGTTGGTTTCAGTTTAAAGGGGAGAGAAGAAGAGGAATCAGTCTGGTTGGTTTCAGTTTAAAGGGGAGAGAAGAAGAGAGATCAGTCTGGTTGGTTTCAGTTTAAAGGGGAGAGAAGAAGAGAGAACAGGTGAAGGATTGATTTGATGTAGGAGGGAGAGAGAACCTAGAATGGTCCATATCCAAGAGTTCAAACAAATGTCATTTTAGTGTTGGGTTAGGACAAAACCCTGCACTTATACTCTGTGGCCTTCCAGGACTACAGTGACTACTGTACTACAGTGACTGACTGTCTGTCTGTCTGTCTGACGAGAGCACCTCTTGAGTCTGTCTGTCTGTCTGTCTCTGTCGTGACAAATGTATCTTCCTGCATGAGTGGCTGCCAGACTGGCTGGCAATCTAGGACCCTGGCACCACCTTGGGGGTGTGTGTGTGTGCGCACATTTCTCCTGGGCCTTGTCAAGCTGTGTTTGTGTGTGTGTGTGTGTCTTCAGCACTACACTGTATTGTGTGTGCGTGTGTGTGTATGCTACCCCTTGCCAAGCCTGCCAGGGTTCTTTCCATGGTCAGCCGTGCGTACCCTCTCTCTCCTCTCCTGGCCAGAAAAGAGCAGCCAGCTTCACAAGCCCCCCAAAACCTCCAGAGCAGAGAGCCAGAGAGGGGCCCCTGCCCTGACGCCAAGCCCACAGAGGAGGCCTCTGTCTCAGCCTTGCAGTCATCCGTTCAGCCCCTCTCTCCCCGTGGCTGGTAGGTTCCACCAGTGAAAGGAGACATCTAAACACATGATTGTTCCTTCGCTTCTCTGTTCCATTTTGAAAAGAGAAGTCTTGTTCTTTTCTTCCTCCCAGAACCCCCTGCGCTCCATCTCTGTCTCCTTTTTTTCCTTCGTGGTGACCTCTCTCTCTGCCCCTGTGATCAGAGGACTGTGTGGCTAAAGGGTGGCTATTTGAAGAATCTCAAATATATCTTCATTTTGTTTAACACTTTGTTTTGGTTTACTATGTGTTATTACACTACAATTCTACAACTATTCTTGATTTGGACTATTTTCTACTAAAACTATTGACCGGTAGTTAGATAAGACAGGACCAACACTCTAGTATAGACCACCTATATAGGACATCTGACTAGTTAGATAAGACAGGACCAACACTCTAGTATAGACTAAACCTATATAGGACATCTGACTAGTTAGATAAGACAGGACCAACTTGACTCTAGTATAGACTACACCTATATAGGACATCTGGCTAGTTAGATAAGACAGGACCAACTTGACTCTAGTATAGACTACACCTATATAGGACATCTGGCTAGTTAGATAAGACAGGACCAACTTGACTCTAGTATAGACTACACCTATATAGGACATGTCACTGCGTTTTACAGGATAGATATACAGTAGGGCAAAAAAGTATTTAGTCAGCCACCAATTGTGCAAGTTCTCCCACTTAAAAAGATGAGAGGGGCCTGTAATTTTCATCATAGGTACACTTCAACTATGACAGACAAAATGAGAAAAAAAATCCAGAAAATCACATTGTAGGATTAGTAATGAATTTATTTGCAAATAATGGTGGAAAATAAGTATTTGGTCAATAACAAAAGTTTATCTCAATACTTTGTTATATACCCTTTGTTGGCAATGACAGAGGTCAAACGTTTTCTGTAAGTCTTCACAAGGTTTTCACACACTGTTGCTGGTATTTTGGCCCATTCCTCCATGCAGATCTCCTCTAGAGCAGTGATGTTTTGGGGCTGTTGCTGGGCAACACGGACTTTCACCTCCCTCCAAAGATTTTCTATGGGGTTGAGATCTGGAGACTGGCTAGGCCACTCCAGGACCTTGAAATGCTTCTTACGAAGCCACTCCTTCGTTGCCCGGGCGGTGTGTTTGGGATCATTGTCATGCTGAAAGACCCAGCCACGTTTCATCTTCAATGCCCTTGCTGATGGAAGGAGGTTTTCACTCAAAATCAAACGATACATGGCCCCATTCATTCTTTCCTTTACACGGATCAGTCGTCCTGGTCCCTTTGCAGAAAAACAGCCCCAAAGCATGATGTTTCCACCCCCATGCTTCACAGTAGGTATGGTGTTCTTTGGATGCAACTCAGCATTCTTTGTCCTCCAAACACGACGAGTTGAGTATTTTACCAAAATGTTATATTTTGGTTTCATCTGACCATATGACATTCTTCCAATATTCTTCTGGATCATCGAAATGCTCTCTAGCAAACTTCAGACGGGCCTGGACATGTACTGGCTTAAGCAAGGGGACACGTCTGGCACTGCAGGATTTGAGTCCCTGGAGGCGTAGTGTGTTACTGATGGTAGGCTTTGTTACTTTGGTCCCAGCTCTCTGCAGGTCATTCACTAGGTCCCCCTGTGTGGTTCTGGGATCCCCCAGTTCTCCATTCTATCCTTCCATCCCCAATCTCCCCAGTTCTCCATTCTATCCTTCCATCCCCAAACTCCCCCAGTTCTTCATTCTATCTTTTCTATTTTCGAATCACTGCCCCCATAGCTGGCTGTCGCTGAGCTGGCTAGATGCATTTTCTATAGTGTTAATCCTAGCCTCTGGATAGACAGAAAGGCACAAACACAATTTGTCATCTCCTCTCCTCCGTCTCCAAAACGTCTCGGGACAATACAGCAGCTCTATCTGGAGTGGCGGTCAGAGGTAGGTGTTCTCTGTCTTCTCCTCCCTATAACCCATCGCTGTATCCATATAAGTCAGGGCAGAACCCAGAGGTGTGATATAGCAGTAGTACAGCCTGATGAACACTGCTGTTATTCCCAGGTATCCGATCAGGAGACATGGGGGTTTCTAGGAGACTAGGAGAGGGAGATGGTCGCGTTGTTGTTTCTCTGTGTCAGGTACCTCTACTCTCTCACTCGTTCTTTCATTCTCTCTGGTGCCGACTCGGCTCACACTAGGGGGTGGGGGGGGGGCTGGTGAACCGTCTGTGCCATGTGTATATGGGGGGGGCTGGTGAACCGTCTGTGCCATGTGTATATGGGGGGGGGCTGGTGAACCGTCTGGGCCATGTGTATATGGGGGGGGGGTTGGTGAACCGTCTGTGCCATGTGTATATAGGGGGGGGGTTGGTGAACCGTCTGTGCCATGTGTATATGGGGGGGGCTGGTGAACCGTCTGGGCCATGTGTATATAGGGGGGGGGTTGGTGAACTGTCTGGGCCATGTGTATATGAGGGGGGGGCTGGTGAACCGTCTGGGCCATGTGTATATGGGGGGGGGGGTTGGTGAACCGTCTGGGCCATGTGTATATGGGAGGGACTGGTGAACCGTCTGGGCCATGTGTATATGGGGGGGGGCTGGTGAACCGTCTGGGCCATGTGTATATGGGGGGGGGGGTTGGTGAACCGTCTGTGCCATGTGTATATAGGGGGGGGGTTGGTGAACCGTCTGTGCCATGTGTATATGGGGGGGGCTGGTGAACCGTCTGGGCCATGTGTATATAGGGGGGGGGTTGGTGAACTGTCTGGGCCATGTGTATATGGGGGGGGGGCTGGTGAACCGTCTGGGCCATGTGTATATGGGGGGGGGGGGTTGGTGAACCGTCTGGGCCATGTGTATATGGGAGGGACTGGTGAACCGTCTGGGCCATGTGTATATGGGGGGGGGGGGCTGGTGAAGCATCAGGGGTTCTATGTACCCTGGACGAGGACGGGGGCTTGGTTCTAACTTTCTAGGTATTTTATAATGAACTAATATTTGTCCTCTTAATGCCAAAAAGGTATTTCTAAAATCTAAAAATATTTGTCTCACACACTTACCTTCTCTCTCTTTCTCTTTGTCTTTCTTTCTCTCTCACTCACACACCTACGTATTCTCACACACACACACACACACACACACACACACACACACACACACACACACACACACACACACACTTATTAGCAGAGAGGTGGCAGTCGGGCTGTGAGTGGGGATTGCTGTCATTCCTCCCTATTGTCCTCCTCTAACAATGGCTACAAACAAACCATTTCCATGGAACTGGAGAGATGTAGCTCATTAGCTTCTGCTGCTTGTTCTGCTCAC
>NC_092147.1:83899536-83922036 GCF_045791955.1 Oncorhynchus clarkii lewisi | reverse complement strand
GACGACCCACGTGACTGGACAGCATAGGAGGGGAACAGACGACCCACGTGACTGGGCAGCATAGGAGGGGAACAGACGACCCACGTGACTGGGCAGCATAGGAGGGGAACAGACGACCCACGTGACTGGGCAGCATAGGAGGGGAACAGACGACCCACGTGACTGGGCAGCACAGGAGGGGAACAGACGACGACCCACGTGACTGGGCAGCACAGGAGGGGAACAGACGACCCACGTGACTGGGCAGCATAGGAGGCGAACAGACGACCCACGTGACTGGGCAGCACAGGAGGGGAACAGACGACCCACGTGACTGGGCAGCATAGGGGAGGAGCAGACAGCGACCCATGTGACTGGGCAGCATAGGGGAGGAGCTTTACTATCATGCTGCTTGTAGTATATTGTGTCACTTTCTCACAGCGTCAAGGGACAGCAGAATTATTATCTATGTCTTCTTTGTCTCTCTCAGAGAGAGACAGAGAGAATAACGAGAGGATGAAGAAAAGAGAGAGACAGGGAGAATAAGGAGAGGATGAAGAAGAGAGAGAGAGGGAGAGGATGAAGAAAAGAGAGAGACAGAGAATAAGGAGAGGATGAAGAAGAGAGAGAATAAGGAGAGGATGAAGAAAAGAGAGAGAGAGAGAATAAGGAGAGGATGAAGAAAAGAGAGAGAGAGAATAAGGAGAGGATGAAGAAGAGAGAGAGAGAGAATAAGGAGAGGATGAAGAAGAGAGAGAGACAGAACAAGATACATAATAAAGAGAGTGTGAGGAAAACAGACTAAGGAATAGAAGGAGAGAGATGAGTGAGACAGGAGGAGAGAGAGACAGGAAGAGAGCGGAGACTAGTGAAACAGGAGGAGAGGAGATGAGTGAGACAGGAGAGAGAGACAGGAAGAGAGAGGAGATGAGTGAGACAGGAAGAGAGAGGAGATGAGTGAGACAGGAAGAGAGGAGATGAGAGAGACAGGAAGAAGAGAGGAGATGAGAGAGACAGGAAGAGAGAGGAGATGAGAGAGACAGGAAGAGAGAGGAGATGAGTGAGACAGGAGGAAGAGAGAGGAGATGAGTGAGACAGGAGAGAGAGGAGATGAGTGAGACAGGAGAGAGAGGAGATGAGTGAGACAGGAGGAAGAGAGGAGATGAGTGAGACAGGAAGAGAGAGAAGATGAGTGAGAGAGGAAGAGAGAGAAGATGAGTGAGACAGGAAGAGAGAGAAGATGAGTGAGACAGGAAAGAGAGGAGATGAGTGAGACAGGAGAGAGAGGAGATGAGTGAGACAGGAAGAGAGAGGAGATGAGTGAGACAGGAAGAGAGAGGAGATGAGTGAGACAGGAGGAAGAGAGGAGATGAGTGAGACAGGAGGAAGAGGAGGGAGGAAGATGCAGTTTGGTTTATTTGCTCTTTCTGCCTTTTTGAGTCTGGCTAATTGTGGATCTCATTAAAAATGGTGTCAGGGAGGAGGAGGAGAGGAAAGGGGGAGAAGAGGAGGAGAAGAGCAGCGCTGTGGGCCTGATGCACAAGGCCTGCCGTGCAGAACGCCTAATCCTAGCCCCGCTCCCTCCTCTCTCCTCCATCATTCCCTCCACCACTCAGGGTCCTGTTAATTCAGACCTGGGCTGAAGGAGGGAGACTGCCCCTTCCACCGCCCGCCTGCCTGCCTGCCTGCAAACTTTCCAAACTCCATCACCATAGCCTCCTTTAATTAGCTAGCGTTAACCAGCCACCCGCGCTCCACGCTCGCTCGCACGCGCTCTCGCCACACATCACAGAAACCAAATTAAAAACTGAAAATGCTCTCCCTCTCTTTTTCCTTGAGTCTTTCTCTCTCTCGCTTTTCTCTCTCTCTCTTTCACCCGTTATTTTTCGCTCTCTCCCTCTTTTTCCTGTTACTCTCTCTTCCTCCCTCTGTTTCTGCCTGTCTCTCTTCTCCTTCTCTCCCTCCCCTCTCTCTCCTTGTCTCTCTCTCTTCCTCCCTCTGTTTCTGCCTCTCTCTCTTCTCCTTCTCTCCCTCCCCTCTCTCTCCTTGTCTCTCTCTCCTCCTACCTCTAAGTGTCAGAGAACGGGTGGGAGGAAAGGAGACTCTCCTTGTCTCTCTCTCCTCCTACCTCTAAGTGTCAGAGAACGGGTGGGTGGGAAGGGGACTCTCCTTGTCTCTCTCTCCTCCTACCACTAAGTGTCAGAGAACGGGTGGGAGGGAAGGAGACTCTCCTTGTCTCTCTCTCCTCCTACCACTAAGTGTCAGAGAACAGGTGGGAGGGAAGGAGACTCTCCTTGTCTCTCTCTCCTCTTACCACTAAGTGTCAGAGAACGGGTGGGAGGGAAGGAGACTCTCCTTGTCTCTCTCTCCTCCTACCACTAAGTGTCAGAGAACAGGTGGGAGGGAAGGAGACTCTCCTTGTCTCTCTCTCCTCCTACCACTAAGTGTCAGAGAACAGGTGGGAGGGAAGGAGACTCTCCTTGTCTCTCTCTCCTCCTACCACTAAGTGTCAGAGAACAGGTGGGAGGGAAAGAGACTCTCCTTGTCTCTCTCTCCTCCTACCTCTAAGTGTCAGAGAACGGGTGGGAGGGAAGGAGACTCTCCTTGTCTCTCTCTCCTCCTACCACTAAGTGTCAGAGAACGGGTGGGAGGGAAGGAGACTCTCCTTGTCTCTCTCTCCTCCTACCTCTAAGTGTCAGAGAACGGGTGGGAGGGAAGGAGACTCTCCTTGTCTCTCTCTCCTCCTACCACTAAGTGTCAGAGAACGGGTGGGAGGGAAGGAGACTCTCCTTGTCTCTCTCTCCTCCTACCACTAAGTGTCAGAGAACAGGTGGGAGGGAAGGAGACTCTCCTTGTCTCTCTCTCCTCCTACCACTAAGTGTCAGAGAATGGGTGGGAGTGAAGGAGACTCTCCTTGTCTCTCTCTCCTCCTACCACTAAGTGTCAGAGAACAGGTGGGAGGGAAGGAGACTCTCCTTGTCTCTCTCTCCTCCTACCACTAAGTGTCAGAGAACAGGTGGGAGGGAAGGAGACTCTCCTTGTCTCTCTCTCCTCCTACCACTAAGTGTCAGAGAACGGGTGGGAGGGAAGGAGACTCTCCTTGTCTCTCTCTCTCCTCCTACCACTAAGTGTCAGAGAACGGGTGGGAGGGAAGGAGACTCTCCTTGTCTCTCTCTCCTCCTACCACTAAGTGTCAGAGAACAGGTGGGAGGGAAGGAGACTCTCCTTGTCTCTCTCTCCTCCTACCACTAAGTGTCAGAGAACAGGTGGGAGGGAAGGAACTCTCCTTGTCTCTCTCTCCTCCTACCTCTAAGTGTCAGAGAACGGGTGGGAGGGAAGGAGACTCTCCTTGTCTCTCTCTCCTCCTACCTCTAAGTGTCAGAGAACGGGTGGGAGGGAAGGAGACTCTCCTTGTCTCTCTCTCCTCCTACCACTAAGTGTCAGAGAACAGGTGGGAGGGAAGGAGACTCTCCTTGTCTCTCTCTCCTCCTACCACTAAGTGTCAGAGAACGGGTGGGAGGGAAGGAGACTCTCCTTGTCTCTCTCTCCTCCTACCTCTAAGTGTCAGAGAACGGGTGGGAGGGAAGGAGACTCTCCTTGTCTCTCTCTCCTCCTACCTCTAAGAGTCAGAGAACAGGTGGGAGGGAAGGAGACTCTCCTTGTCTCTCTCTCCTCCTACCACTAAGTGTCAGAGAACGGGTGGGAGGGAAGGAGACTCTCCTTGTCTCTCTCTCCTCCTACCACTAAGTGTCAGAGAACAGGTGGGAGGGAAGGAACTCTCCTTGTCTCTCTCTCCTCCTACCTCTAAGTGTCAGAGAACAGGTGGGAGGGAAGGAGACTCTCCTTGTCTCTCTCTCCTCCTACCACTAAGTGTCAGAGAACAGGTGGGAGGGAAGGAGACTCTCCTTGTCTCTCTCTCCTCCTACCACTAAGTGTCAGAGAACAGGTGGGAGGGAAGGAGACTCTCCTTGTCTCTCTCTCCTCCTACCACTAAGTGTCAGAGAACAGGTGGGAGGGAAGGAGACTCTCCTTGTCTCTCTCTCCTCCTACCACTAAGTGTCAGAGAACAGGTGGGAGGGAAGGAGACTCTCCTTGTCTCTCTCTCCTCCTACCACTAAGTGTCAGAGAACAGGTGGGAGGGAAGGAGACTCTCCTTGTCTCTCTCTCCTCCTACCACTAAGTGTCAGAGAACGGGTGGGAGGGAAGGAGACTCTCCTTGTCTCTCTCTCCTCCTACCACTAAGTGTCAGAGAACAGGTGGGAGGGAAGGAGACTCTCCTTGTCTCTCTCTCCTTCTACCTCTTAAGTGTCAGAGAACAGGTGGGAGGGAAGGAGACTCTCCTTGTCTCTCTCTCCTCCTACCACTAAGTGTCAGAGAACAGGTGGGAGGGAAGGAGACTCTCCTTGTCTCTCTCTCCTCCTACCACTAAGTGTCAGAGAACAGGTGGGAGGGAAGGAGACTCTCCTTGTCTCTCTCTCCTTCTACCTCTAAGTGTCAGAGAACGGGTGGGAGGGAAGGAGACTCTCCATGTCAAACATCAGTTGTTTTGTTTTAGTTTTCTTTTGAGTCCATTTATTCATACAGCAGGATTGACCTTTTCTGTTTGATATTGTTTTATTGTTTGTGTTGATTTAGTTTTGTCCCGTCGGGAGGCTTAATGTAATATGTGTTTTCATGTTTTGTTTTTGTTTAGTTTTTATTCTTTATCTGTAGCTGTTGTCACGGCAGCGATGCCTGAACAGAGCTGTGATTTATCTGGTGATGGTGATTGCTCTGCTTCAGTTAGTCTGTAGAGACAGACAGACAGGTACACAGACAGGTAGACACACAGACAGGTACACAGACAGACACACTTAAGTGGGGCCTGCTGTGTTTTCACAACACATTGATATGTCCTTACCTTCTCTAGGGAACCAGCATGGCTTCACATAACCATTAACATGCACTAACATAGAAATACTGCTCTCTTTCCCTCTCTCTTTCCTTCCATCTTTCTTTCTCTCGTTCTTTCCCTCTCTCTCTCCTTCCATCTTTCTTTCTCTCTTTCTTTCCCTCTCTCTCTCCTTCCATCTTTCTTTCTCTCTTTCTTTCCCTCTCTCCGTCCATATTTATTTCTCTCTTTCTTTCCCTCTCTCCGTCCATATTTATTTCTCTCTTTCTTTCCCTCTCTCTCACCTTCCATCTTTCTTTCTCTCTTTCTTTGCCTCTCTCTCTCCTTCCATCTTTCTTTCTCTCTTTCTTTCCCTCTCTCTCTCTATCTTTCTCTCTCGCTCCATCTCTCTCTGTCTCTCTCTCTGTCTCTCTTTCTGTCTCTCTTTCTGTCTCTCTCTGTCTCCCTCTATGTCTCTCTCTCTGTCTCCCTCTCTGTCTCCCTCTCTGTCTCCCTCTCTGTCTCTCTCTCTGTCTCTCTCTCTGTTTCTCATCTGTAGATGTGTTGGATGGAGATGCAGGTGATGATAATGGGGGTGAGGAGGAGGAGGGGGGGAGAGATGAGGAAGATCACCATGATGAAACTGTGACAGAGGCTGCTGCGGTAGATACTAACCCTCCTGAGGCCCCTCCGACCTCCTCCACCATCCAGGGGCATCAGGAGTCTACTAACCCCAGCTCTGAGCTAACCTTTCTGGGTAAAGGGACCACCACTAACTGGCTGTGTGCTGGTGCTTCTGCTTGTTTGTTTGCTCTCTCTGTTTTGTCGGTCTGTAACTCACCCCTCATGTGCACGACTCCACTTTCCCCTTTGACCTCTGCTTCTCATTGGCTTGAGTCATGGCTAGCTGGGATCCCATTGGCCTGTAGCAGATTCTAAAGTTCTGAGACTGGCTTTGTTTGTTTTTCTATTCCTGTACAATTTTATTAAAACTAGTCATTAAAAAACAACTGCAAAAAGTTCTCCCTAGACAATAAAAAAATCATATCTTGAGAAAAGCATTTGTGAAATGTTTTCAGAGGTAAGTTAATTACTTTTTCCCCAGCGTTTTGCGTCCCTGTTCTGCCAATAGGAGATAGGCAGTAAAGGGTTAAAGAAAACAGAAAGGAAGGAGAACATGAAAACAGAACAATAAACAGTGTGTCTTTGAAGCAGCAGTATCTCCGCTATTTGTTTTCTCTGTGGGTTTTGTCGTTTTCCTCACGACTCGTTTAATTTCACTAGTTTTCTGGTGATGAAGACCTTTGTCACAGAGACGGTCCTTATGAAGGGAGAGGTTGTTGTGATGCTTCGTTCTGCAGCTGCGTTGCAAATGGCTCCGTCCCCTAAGTAGTGCAGAGCACAAAGACCCAGGGCTGTGGTCAAAACTAACTAGAACCAGTGCACTACCTAGGGAATAGGGTGCCATGTGGGACAGACACTACCTGTTGATAAACCGCCTGTTTCAAGAGGTGCCAGATAAAACATCCTCGACAGGACCCTCTACTGAGCACTTCACCTAAACAGCACTTCATAACAGGCTTCCCTATCTTCTACCCCAATATATATCTGCTACCCCAATATATATCTGCTACCCTAATATATATCTGCTACCCCAATATATATCTGCTACCCCAATATATATCTGCTACCCTAATATATATCTGCTATCCCAATATATATCTGGTAGACTAAAATATATCTGGTACCCTAATATATATCTGCTACCCTAATATATACCCGCTACACCAATATCTACCCCAATATATATCTGCTACCCTAATATATATCTGCTACACCAATATCTACCCCAATATATATCTGCTACCCTAATATATATCTTCTACCCTAATATATATCTGCTATCCCAATATATATCTGGTAGACTAAAATATATCTGGTACCCTAATATATATCTGGTAGACTAAAATATATCTGCTACCCCAATATATATCTGGTAGACTAAAATATATCTGCTACCCCAATATATATCTGCTACCCTAATATTAATCTGCTACCCTAATATATATCTGGTAGACTAAAATATATCTGCTACCCTAATATATATCTGCTACCCTAATATATATCTGCTACCCTAATATATATCTGGTAGAATAATATATATATTTTACCCCAATATATATCTGCTACCCTAATATATATCTGGTAGACTAATATATATCTGGTACCCTAATATATATCTGGTAGAATAATATATATATTTTACCCCAATATATACCTGCTACCCTAATATATATCTGCTATCCTAATATATATCTGGTAGACTAATATATATCTGGTAGACTAATATATATCTGCTAGACTAATATATATCTGCTACCCTAATATATATCTGCTACCCTAATATATATCTGGTAGAATAATATATATATTTTACCCCAATATATATCTGCTACCCTAATATATATATCTGCTATCCTAATATATATCTGGTAGACTAATATATATCTGGTAGACTAATATATATCTGCTAGACTAATATATATCTGCTACCCTAATATATATCTGCTACCCTAATATATATCTGGTAGAATAATATATATATTTTACCCCAATATATATCTGCTACCCTAATATATATCTGGTAGACTAATATATATCTGGTAGACTAATATATATCTGGTACCCTAATATATATCTGCTACCCTAATATATATCTGGTAGACTAATATATATCTGGTAGACTAATATATATCTGCTACCCTAATATATATCTGGTAGACTAATATATATCTGCTACCCTAATATATATCTGGTAGACTAAAATATATCTTCTACCCTAATATATATCTGGTAGACGAATATATATCTGGTAGACTAATATATATCTGCTACCCTAATATATATCTGCTACCCTAATATATATCTGGTAACCTAATATATATCTGGTAGACTAATATATATCTGGTAGACTAATATATATCTGCTACCCTAATATATATCTGCTACCCTAATATATATCTGGTAGACTAATATATATCTGCTACCCTAATATATATCTGGTAGACTAAAATATATCTGCTACCCTAATATATATCTGGTAGACTAATATATATCTGCTACCCTAATATATATCTGGTAGACTAAAATATATCTTCTACCCTAATATATATCTGGTAGACTAAAATATATCTGCTACCCTAATATATATCTGGTAGACTAATATATATCTGCTAGACTAAAATATATCTGCTACCCTAATATATATCTGGTAGACCAATATATATCTGGTACCCTAATATATATCTGGTAGACTAATATATATCTGCTACCCTAATATATATCTGGTAGACTAAAATATATCTGCTACCCTAATATATATCTGCTACCCTAATATATATCTGGTAGACTAATATATATCTGGTAGACTAATATATATCTTCTACCCTAATATATATCTTCTACCCTAATATATATCTGGTAGACTAAAATATATCTGCTACCCTAATATATATCTGGTAGACTAATATATATCTGGTAGACTAATATATATCTGCTACCCTAATATATATCTGGTAGACTAAAATATATCTGCTACCCTAATATATATCTGGTAGACTAATATATATCTGCTACCCTAATATATATCTGGTAGACTAAAATATATCTGCTACCCTAATATATATCTGCTACCCTAATATATATCTGGTAGACTAATATATATATGGTAGACTAATATATATCTGCTACCCTAATATATATCTGGTAGACTAATATATATCTGCTACCCTAATATATATCTGGTAGACTAATATATATCTGCTACCCTAATATATATCTGGTAGACTAAAATACACTGCTCAAATAAATAAAGGGAACACTAAAATAACACATCCTAGATCTGAATGAATGAAATATTCTTATTAAATACTTATTTCTTTACATAGTTGAATGTGCTGACAACAAAATCACACAAAAATGATCAATGGAAATCAATTTTATCAACCCATGGAGGTCTGGATTTGGAGTCACACTCAAAATTAAAGTGGAAAACCACACTACAGGCTGATCCAACTTTGATGTAATGTCCTTAAAACAAGTCAAAATGAGGCTCAGTAGTGTGTGTGGCCTCCACGTGCCTGTATGACCTCCCTACAACGCCTGGGCATGCTCCTGATGAGGTAGCGGATGGTCTCCTGAGGGATCTCCTCCCAGACCTGGACTAAAGCATCCGCCAACTCCTGGACAGTCTGTGGTGCAACGTGGCGTTGGTGGATGGAGCGAGACATGATGTCTCAGATGTGCTCAATTGGATTCAGGTCTGGGGAACGGGCGGGCCAGTCCATAGCATCAATGCCTTCCTCTTGCAGGAACTGCTGACACACTCCAGCCACATGAGGTCTAGCATTGTCTTGCATTCGGAGGAACCCAGGGCCAACCGCACCAGCATATGGTCTCACAAGGGGTCTGAGGATCTCATCTCGGTACCTAATGGCAGTCAGGCTACCTCTGGCGAGCATATGGAGGGCTGTGCGGCCCCCCAAAGAAATGCCACCCCACACCATGACTGACCCACCACCAAACCGGTCATGCTGGAGGATGTTGCAGGCAGCAGAACGTTCTCCACGGCGTCTCCAGACTCTGTCACGTCTGTCACATGTGCTCAGTGTGAACCTGCATTGATCTTTGAAGAGCACAGGGCGCCAGTGGCGAATTTGACAATCTTGGTGTTCTCTGGCAAATGCCAAACGTCCTGCACGGTGTTGGGCTGTAAGCACAACCCCCACCTGTGGACGTCGGGCCCTCATACCACCCTCATGGAGTCTGTTTCTGACCGTTTGAGCAGACACGTGCACATTTGTGGCCTGCTGGAGGTCATTTTGCAGGGCTCTGGCAGTGCTCCTCCTGCTCCTCCTTGCACAAAGGCGGAGGTAGCGGTCCTGCTGCTGGGTTGTTGCCCTCCTACGGCCTCCTCCACATCTCCTGATGTACTGGCCTGTCTCCTGGTAGCGCCTCTCTGCTCTGGACACTACGCTGACAGACACAGCAAACCTTCTTGCCACAGCTCGCATTGATATACCATCCTGGATGAGCTGCACTACCTGAGCCACTTGTGTGGGTTGTAGACTCCGTCTCATGCTACCACTAGAGTGAAAGCACCACCAGCATTCAAAAGTGACCAAAACATCAGCCAGGAAGCATAGGAACTGAGAAGTGGTCTGTGGTCACCACCTGCAGAACCACTCCTTTATTGGGGGTCTCTTGCTAATTGCCTATAATTTCCACCTGTTGTCTATTCCATTTGCACAACAGCATGTGAAATGTATTGTCAATCAGTGTTGCTTCCTAAGTGGACAGTTTGATTTTACAGAAGTGTGATTGACTTGGAGTTATATTGTGTTGTTTAAGTGTTCCCTTTATTTTTGTGAGCAGTGTATATCTGGTACCCTAGTAACTCATTGGATAATTATTATAATAGGTATACCAGAGCTCTGTCATCTCTCCAGTCCTCACTTCCCTCCTCGTGTGTGTGTGTGCATGTGTGTGTGCGTGTGTGTGTGTGTGTGTGTGTGTGTGTGTGTGTGTGTGTGTGTGTGTGTGTGTGTGTGTGTGCAATCCAAACCATCTCTGTTACACACTGTTTTCCCTTACTCGTCTGCTGACTGAATGACCCCCACCTCGTATGTGTGTGTGTGTGTGTATATTTCCCTGTTATGTATGTGTGAGTACCTGTTATGTATGTGTGAGTACCTGTTATGTGTGTATTTCCCTGTTATGTATGTATGAGTACCTGGCCATCTGAGACGGGCAAAGTTTTGGACGCCTTCACCCAGGCTCTCTGCCCGACCCTGATAAGTGTGTGTGGAGAGAGGGTCACACATGAAATGGTCTCCCTCCTGCCCTTTCATCTCCTCCAGCCCAGTGCTCAGCCCTGGCAGGACACCCCCGAGAGAGAGAGAGAGAGAGAGAGAGAGAGAGAGAGAGAGAGAGAGTGTGTGTGTGCGTGTGTGTGGACGTGTGTGTGTGGACGTGAGGGCAAGACCAGCACTGTGATTACCAGGCCTGACAAGTGGAGCTGGAAGAGAGAGAGATGGAGTGGTACAGAGAGGGAGGTATAGAGAGACAGAGTGAGATAAACACCGTAGGGAAAGAGAAGGAAAGAGAAGGGAGAGGGAAGGAAAGAGGGAAGGAAAGAGAGAAGGAGGGAAGGAAAGAGGGAAGGAAAGAGAGAAGGAGGGAAGGAAAGAGAGGAGGGAAGGAAAGAGGGAAGGGAGAGGGAAGGAGGGAAGGAAAGAGAGAAGGAGGGAAGGAAAGAAAGGAGGGAAGGAAAGAGAGAAGGAGGGAAGGAAAGAGAGGAGGGAAGATAGTAAAGAGGGAAGGGAAAGGGAAGGGAGAGGGAAGGAGGGAAGGAAAGAGGGAAGGGAAGGAAGTAAAGAGGAAAGGGAAGGGAGAGGGAAGGAGGGAAGGAAAGAGGGAAGGGAAGATGGAAGGGAGAGGGATGGAAAGAGAGAAGGAGGGAAGGAAAGAGGGAAGGGAGAGGGTTGGGTAAAGAGGAGAGAATGAAGAGATGAGAGGCCAAACGACATCAGAACATAATTTGTACAGCTGTGCCCATCCTGTGCTGTGTTGGCCAGACTGGAGAGGGTCTCAGCCAGACCAGGTGTGTCTTCATCGTCCATCAGGGATCTCTTTCTTTCTCTCTCCTCCACCTCTCCCCACCCATCTCTCTCCCTCTCTTTCTCGCTCCTCCACTTCTCCCCACCCATCTCTCTCCCCCTCTCTTTCTCTCTTCTCCACCTCTCCCCACCCATCTCTCTCCCCCTCTTTCACTCTTCTCCACCTCTCCCCACCCATCTCTCTCCCCCTCTCTTTCTTTCTCCTCCACCTCTCCCCATCTATCTCTCTCCCCCCTCATCTCTTTATCCCTCCTCCACCTCTCTCCCCTCCACCTCTCCCCCCTCATCTCTCTCCCCCCTCCATCTCTCCCCCTCATCTCTCCCCATCCACCTCTCCCCCTCCATCTCTCCCCCCATCTCCTTCCCCCTCCACCTCTCCCCCTCCATCTCTCTCCCCCTCCACCTCTCCCCCTCCACCTCTCCCCCTCCACCTCTCCCCCTCCACCTCTCTGCCCCTCCACCTCTCCCCCTCAATCTCTCCCCCTCAATCTCTCCCCCTCCATCTCTCTCCCCCTCAATCTCTCCCCCTCCACCTCTCTCCCCCTCAATCTCTCCCCCTCAATCTCTCCCCCTCCATCTCTCTCTCTAGTCTGATAGTTTTATTCCAGTATGTATACTCAGTGTCACGCCCCTCTCTCCCCCTCAATCTCTCCCCCTCCATCTCTCTCCCTCCATCTCTCCCCCTCCATCTCTCTCTCTAGTCTGATAGTTCTATTCCAGTATGTATACTCAGTGTCACGCCCCTCTCTTCCCAAACAGCTTATTCAATCCAGATCACTATCTCCCTCACATATATATGTATATATCTTTACTGTGTGTGTGTGTGTGTGTGTGTGTGTGGATCTGTTATCTGCTAGTGTGCTCAGGCAGAAATCAGAGATATGACTGAAATGCAAACCAAGCCGTCTCTGTTACCCACTGTTGTCCCTTACGCCTGCTGACTGAGTTACCCACACTTCTTCTGTGTTGCAATGTTTCAATACGAGAGATATATTCTGCATCTATCCATTTATGTGTGTGTGTGTGTGTGTGCACGCGCGTGTGTGCGTGTGTGTGTGTGCTTGTGTGTGTTTATGTGTGTGTGTGTGTGTGTGTGTGTGTGTGTGTGCACGCGCGTGTGTGCGTGTGCTTGTGTGTGCGTGTGCTTGTGTGTGCGTGTGCTTGTGTGTGTGTGCGTGCGTGCGTGTGTGTGTGTGTGTGTGTGTGTGTGTGTGTGTGCTTGTCCGTGTTTATGTGTATAAACAGAGCCTTCAGAAAGTATTCATACCCCTTGACTTATTCCACATTGTGTTGTTACTGAATTCAAAGTGGATTAAATATATATGTTTTATTCTCACCCATCTACACACAATATCCCATAATGACAAAGTGAAAATGTGTTTTTAGAAATGTTTGCAATTGTATTGAAAATGAAGTACAGAAATATCTAATTGACATAATTATTCACACCGCTAAGTCAATACATGTTAGTCACCCAGCGATTACAGCTGTGAGTGTTTCTGGGTAAGTTTCTAAGAGCTTTCCACGCCTGGGTTGTACAACATTTGCCCATAATTAATTTTTTTAATTCTTCAAGCTCTGTCAAGTTGGTTGTTGATCGTTGTTAGACAACCATTATCAAGTCTTGCCGTAGATTTTCAAGCAGATTTAAGTCAAAACTGTAACTAGGGGCCTCCCAAGTGGCATAGCGTTGTTCTGGTTAGGGGAGGGTTTGGCCCAGCGTCGTCCTGTTTAGGGGAGGGTTTGGCCCAGCATCGTCCTGGTTAGGGGAGGGTTTGGTCCAGCGTCGTCCTGGTTAGGGGAGGGTTTGGCCCAGCGTTGTCCTGGTTAGGGGAGGGTTTGGCCCAGCGTCGTCCTGGTTAGGGGAGTGTTTGGCCCAGCGTCGTCCTGGTTAGGGGAGGGTTTGGCCCAGCGTTGTCCTGGTTAGGGGAGGGTTTGGCCCAGCGTCGTCCTGGTTAGGGGAGGGTTTGGCCCAGCGTTGTCCTGGTTAGGGGAGGGTTTGGCCCAGCGTCGTCCTGGTTAGGGGAGTGTTTGGCCCAGCGTCGTCCTGGTTAGGGGAGGGTTTGGCCCAGCGTTGTCCTGGTTAGGGGAGGGTTTGGCCCAGCGTCGTCCTGGTTAGGGGAGGGTTTGGCCCAGCGTTGTCCTGGTTAGGGGAGTGTTTGGCCCAGCGTCGTCCTGGTTAGGGGATGGTCATTGGTGCGGCACATTGGTGCGGCTGGCTTCCGGGGTGAGCAGGCGGGCCTTTAAGAAGTGCGGTTAGTCGGGTCATGACTTGACCTCCGCGTCCCGAGCCCTTTGGGGAGTTGCAGAGATGAGACCAGATCAAAATCAGGGGGAAATATATATGTTTTGTTTAATGTATTGTAACTAGGCCACTCAGGAACATTTACTGTCATCTTGGTCAGCAACTCCAGTGTAGATTTGGCCTTGTGTTTTAGGTTATTGTCCTGCTGAAAGGTGAGTTGATCTCCCAGTGGCGTTTGGAAAGCAGACTGAACCAGGTTTTCCTCTAGGATTTACCCTGTACTTAGCTCTACTCCATTTCTTTTTATCCTAAAGAACTCCCTAGTTCTTTACGATGACAAGCATACCCATAACATGATGCAGCCACCACCATGAAGAGTGGTACTTAGTGATGTGTTGTGTTGGATTCCATTCAGGACATAAAGTACATTTCTTTTATACATTTTTTTGATATTTGACTTTAGTTCCTTGTTGCAAACAGGATCCATGTGTTGGAATATTTGTATTCTATTCAGGCTTCCTTCTTTTCTCTCTGTCTATTAGGTTAGTAGTGTGGAGTAACTACAATGTTGTTGATCCCATCCTCAGTTTTCTCCTGTTTTAAAGTCTCCATTGACCTCATGGTGAAATCCTCTCTCTCTCTCTTCCTCCGTCTCTCTCTCTCTCTCTCTCTCTCTTCCTCCGTCTCTCTCTCTCTCTCTCTCTCTCTCTCTCTCTCTTCCTCCGTCTCTCTCTCTCTCTCTCTTCCTCTGTTTCTCTCTCTCTCTTCCTCTGTCTCTCTCTCTCTTCCTCCGTCTCTCTCTCTCTCTCTCTCTCTCTCTCTCTTCCTCTGTTTCTCTCTCTCTCTTCCTCTGTCTCTCTCTCTCTCTCTTCCTCTGTCTCTCTCGCTCTCTTCCTCCGTCTCTCTCTCTCTCTCTCTCTCTCTCTCCAGGTGTGAACAGTAAACACATGGACTTGAAGCTAAAGATGATGGAGGTTCGACCTGGAGGACCCAACTCGTCCTCCTCTCCTTCGTCCTCCTCTTCCTCTCCCTCCTTCTCCTCATCCACCTCGCCACTCAGCCCCACAGAGGTACGGACACACACACACACACACACACACACACGCACACACACCAGCATAGTAATGATGCTCTACACCGCTACATAGGCCTGTCATATATACTATGACCTTTTCGGGGGGGGGGGGGTACTGACAGTCAACATCACATCCCTTTAATTGATTTTGAATGTGCTTATATTGACTGTGTGTTTGCAGAGCCACACACACACACAAACACAACCACACACACACAAACACAACCACACACACACACACACACAAACACAACCACACACACACACACAACCACACACACACACACACACACACACACACACACACACACACACAAACACAACCACACACTCAACACAACAGGCTTCTCTCTATTTCCCTTATTTCTTCATCCTGTTAATGATTAAATGGTACAACTCAACATAAAGCACGTTAATAACCAGACACATTAGACTGTTGTCCAATGAGACCTTCAGCCTTTCTTCATCCCTCCATCTTTACAAAAGGAGGATAAACTGCCCCCCCCCCCCCTCCCTGGAGGATCAGCCTTCCCAGAAGGCCTCGGGGCGGGAGGAATGGGCTGCTGGAGCATCTCACACACACAGCCCCCCTCTCTCTCTCTCTCTCTCTCCTCATCTCTCTCTCTCTCTCTCTCCTCATCTCTCTCTCTCTCTCTCTCTCTCTCCCCATCTCTCCTCATCTCTCTCTCTCTTTCTCTCCTCATCTCTCTCTCTCTTTCTCTCCTCATCTCTCTCTCTCTCTTTCTCTCCTCATCTCTCTCTCTCTCATTAGTGATTGTGTTATGCTCAGCCTCGGTGGTGGACGATAACGCCCCGCCATGCTCAGTAGCCCGTAACATTAGTCACACACCATCTCACCCCCCCCCCCCACACACACACACCATCTCACCACACAAACACACACACACCATCTCACCACACAAACACACACACACCATCTCACACCATCACACACATTGACCAAAATGCCTAAACCACCTCAGCCACAGCTCTCCGCAACGATGATGACTGATAACACATAAAGAGAGAGGGGGGAGGGGGGGGGGGTGGTATCTGCTTGTCCCAGGATGTAGAGGGGGCCAGGAGGGCAGGTGTTTGGGGAGGGTCCTTGGGGAATTTTAATACTGGGGGACGCTGGTGTTTATTTAACCAGGGTGGTTTGTTGTCTTTAGACATTAACATGAGGAGTATTAGGGTGTGTGTGTGTGTGTGTGTGTGTGTGTGTACACACAGGGGGGCTTTAAAGAGGCAACTACTCAGCTTCTGACCTCTGTGTACTCAACCTCAGGAGAAACTCCATCTGCTCCTACACACACCCCCTCTCTCTCACACACACACACACACCCTCTCACACACACACACACTCCTGTTTGATTGACAGATGAATGAAGAGTTCATACTTTTGACTGGCTCTGGGTCGATTGAAAAAGCAGGAAGTGATGTAATTAAATGTCTGGCCTAAACTCTGGATTGGAAAGAGAAACCAGTTGTCAACTTGAGAGAGGAAACAGTCAGAGAATATAACTGGTTGGAATCATCGTACAGAGGAACACCGTGACGACCGAAACGTCATCAGATTTAACTCTGTATAGATACATCAAGTATACCATTTTTAATTGGGAGAGAGAGTCGCTCCTGTTCCTTTCAGAAGTCGAATAAGCCCAGAGAGAGAGTCCCTCCTGTTCCTTTCAGAAGTCGAATAAGCCCAGAGAGAGAGTCCCTCCTGTTCCTTTCAGAAGTCGAATAAGCCCAAAGAGAGAGTCCCTCCTGTTCCTTTCAGAAGTAGAATAAGCCCAGAGAGAGAGTCCCTCCTGTTCCTTTCAGAAGTAGAATAAGCCCAGAGAGAGAGTCCCTCCTGTTCCTTTCAGAAGTAGAATAAGCCCAAAGAGAGAGTCGCTCCTGTTCCTTTCAGAAGTAGAATAAGCCCAGAGAGAGAGTCCCTCCTGTTCCTTTCAGAAGTAGAATAAACCCAAAGAGAGAGTCGCTCCTGTTCCTTTCAGAAGTGGAATAAACCCAGAGAGAGAGTCGCTCCTGTTCCTTTCAGAAGTAGAATAAGCCCAGAGAGAGAGTCCCTCCTGTTCCTTTCAGAAGTATAATAAACCCAGAGAGAGAGTCGCTCCTGTTCCTTTCAGAAGTAGAATAAGCCCAAAGAGAGAGTCGCTCTTGCTCCTTTCAGAAGTGGAATAAACCCAGAGAGAGAGAGTCACTCCTGTTCCTTTCAGAAGTAGAATAAACCCAAAGAGAGAGTCGCTCCTGTTCCTTTCAGAAGTGGAATAAACCCAGGGAGAGAGTCGCTCCTGTTCCTTTAAGAAGTAGAATAAACCCAAAGAGAGAGTCGCTCCTGTTCCTTTCAGAAGTGGAATAAGCCCAGAGATTCACTCCTGTTCCTTTCAGAAGTGGAATAAGCCCAGAGAGAGAGTCCCTCCTGTTCCTTTCAGAAGTAGAATAAGCCCAGAGAGAGTCGCTCCTGTTCCTTTCAGAAGTGGAATAAGCCCACTGCCAGAGAAGGACACTAATTGCTGACATACTAAATCCATCATTTGAAACTAAGCAGACAAATTGCTATTGTTGTACACACACACACACACACACACACACACACACACACACACACACACACACACCCCTGCTGAACTCTCTCTCTACAACACATCTCCATCTCAAGCAGTGGAACGTGTTTCCCCTAGTTGTCAACTTTATTCCATTGCTTCACCTCTTATTAAGTGTTGGTCTGATGTCCTCAATCTACTCAGCTCCTTTCCCCTTATTGGGCCCACTGCAGCTACTGCACTGTTTCTCTCTCTGTGTGTGTGTGTGTGTGTGTGTGTGTGTGTGTGTGTGTGTGTGTGTGTGTGTGTGTGTGTGTGTGTGTGGTTGTGTGTGTGTGTGTGTGTGGTTGTGTTTGTGTGTGTCCTTCTGATAAGGAGAAGCTTCTCAACACCTTCCGTTTGAAAACAATAGCATCGCCAAGTCTTTGCATAATCTGAATTCATTTCCTGACTCGTCTGGGTTCAGTTGAAACTTAATGCCTTTTTTCTTTTTCTTTTGTCTCCCGAGAAACAAACATACAACGTACCGAAGTAGAGCATCTCTCCTGTTGACATCTCAGGACTACTGAGAGTGTGTGTGACTGTATAAACAATGCAGAGTAAAGCATCTCTCCTGTTGACATCTCAGGACTACTGAGAGTGTGTGTGACTGTATAAACAATGCAGAGTAAAGCATCTCTCCTGTTGACATCTCGGCACTACTGAGAGTGTGTGTGACTGTATAAACAATGCAGAGTAAAGCATCTCTCCTGTTGACATCTCGGCACTACTGAGAGTGTGTGTGACTGTATAAACAATGCAGAGTAAAGCATCTCTCCTGTTGACATCTCAGGACTACTGAGAGTGTGTGTGACTGTATAAACAATGCAGAGTAAAGCATCTCTCCTGTTGGCATCTCAGGACTACTGAGAGTGTGTGTGACTGTATAAACAATGCAGAGTAAAGCATCTCTCCTGTTGACATCTCAGGACTACTGAGAGTGTGTGTGACTGTATAAACAATGCAGAGTAAAGCATCTCTCCTGTTGACATCTCAGGACTACTGAGAGTGTGTGTGACTGTATAAACAATGCAGAGTAAAGCATCTCTCCTGTTGACATCTCAGGACTACTGAGAGTGTGTGTGACTGTATAAACAATGCAGAGTAAAGCATCTCTCCTGTTGGCATCTCAGGACTACTGAGAGTGTGTGTGACTGTATAAACAATGCAGAGTAAAGCATCTCTCCTGTTGACATCTCGGCACTACTGAGAGTGTGTGTGACTGTATAAACAATGCAGAGTAAAGCATCTCTCCTGTTGACATCTCGGCACTACTGAGAGTGTGTGTGACTGTATAAACAATGCAGAGTAAAGCATCTCTCCTGTTGACATCTCAGGACTACTGAGAGTGTGTGTGACTGTATAAACAATGCAGAGTAAAGCATCTCTCCTGTTGGCATCTCGGCACTACTGAGAGTGTGTGTGACTGTATAAACAATGCAGAGTAAAGCATCTCTCCTGTTGGCATCTCAGGACTACTGAGAGTGTGTGTGACTGTATAAACAATGCAGAGTAAAGCATCTCTCCTGTTGACATCTCGGCACTACTGAGAGTGTGTGTGACTGTATAAACAATGCAGAGTAAAGCATCTCTCCTGTTGGCATCTCGGCACTACTGAGAGTGTGTGTGACTGTAAAAACAATGCCTGTGTGTGTGTGTGTGTGTCCAGAACAATGCAGAGCGTCTGCGCAGGGCGACAGAGAGACTGCGTGGTCCTGTAGTCTTCAGTCAGGAGCCAGCTGTCAGGAAAACACAGCTGAGGTCCTTCAGCCAGTATGTGGAGGTCAGGCCAGGTGAGAGAGACGCACACATCTCCACACACACATGTATAAATACACACACACACACACACACACATGCATAAATACACACACATAAATACACACACACACAATAGACACTAGCCCTCCTCTCCCCATGGCACCATACAGTGTCTCTCTCAGAACACACTCTGTGGTTGTATATGTGGTCTCTAAAGGTGTCTCACTGTGAGGTGTGAATGTCTCACAAATCAGGTTCAACATCTTACTCTTCCTCCCTCCCCCTCTCTCTCCTCTCTGTCCCTCTCTCCCTCCCTATCCCTCTGACCCTCTCTCCCTCCCTCCCTCCCCCTCTCTCTCCTCTCTGTCCCTCTCTCCCTCCCTATCCCTCTGACCCTCTCTCCTTCCCTCCCATCTCTCTCTCCTTTCTCCCTCCCTATCCCTCTGACCCTCTCTCCTTCCCTCATTTTATCCCTCTCTCTCTCCTCTCTCCCTCCCTATCCCTCTCTCTCTCCTTTCTCCCTATCCCTCTCTCTCCCCCTCCCCTCTCTCTCTCCTCTCTCCCTCACTATCCCTCTCTCTCTCTCCTCTCTCCCTCCCTCTGTCCCCCCTCCCTCTGTCCCTCTCTGTCCCCCCTCCCATCCCTCTCTTCTTGTCTTCCAGAGGTAAAGCGTCAGAGATCAGTACCAGAGGATCAGAGACGGACGGGCGAGGAGAGAGGACTGGCACCAGACACAGATGCTCGCAAGCCTTATGAAGATGAAGTAATTTATGCATAGATAATTCATCTCTCTTTCCCTCCCTCCATCCCTCCTTCCCTTCCTCTCTACTCTATTTCCATCCCTACATCCCTCCTTCCCTTCCTCCCTACTCTATTTCCCTCCCTACATCCCTCCTTCCCTTCCTCCCTCCTCTATTTCCATCCCTACATTCCTCCTTCCCTTCCTCCCTCCTCTATTTCCATCCCTACATCCCTCCTTCCCTTCCTCCCTCCTCTATTTCCATCCCTACATCCCTCCTTCCCTTCCTCCCTCCTCTATTTCCATCCCTACATCCCTCCTTCCCTTCCTCCCTCCTCTATTTCCATCCCTACATCCCTCCTTCCCTTCCTCCCTCCTCTATTTCCATCCCTACATCCCTCCTTCCCTTCCTCCCTCCTCTATTTCCATCCCTACATCCCTCCTTCCCTTCCTCCCTCCTCTCTTTCCTCCCTCCTCTCTTTCCATCTCTCCATCCCTCTTTCCCTACATCCCTCCTTCCCTTCCTCCCTCCCTCCTCTCTTTCCATCCCTCCTTCCCTTCCTCCCTCCTCTCTTTCCTCCCTCCTCTCTTTCCATCCCTCTTTCCCTACATACCTCCTCCCCTTCCTCCCTCCTCTCTTTCCATCCCTCTTTCCCTACATACCTCCTTCCCTTCCTCCCTCCCTCCTCTCTTTCCATACCTCCTCCCCTTCCTCCCTCCTCTCTTTCCCTCCCTCCTCTCTTTCCCTCCCTCCATCCCTCCCTCCTCTCTTTCCCTCCCTCTATCCCTCCCTCCATACCTCCCTCCTTCCTTTCCTCCCTCCTCTCTTTCCCTCCCTCCTCTCTTTCCCTCCCTCCTTCCTTCCCTCCCTCCATCCCTCCCTCCCTCCCTCCCTCCCTCCCTTCCTCCCTCCTCTCTTTCCCTCCCTCCCTCCCTCTGATAAGGTGGATAATTTCCTCTGTCTTGTTCAGACGTGGTCTCCTGAAAACGCTGGGGACAAGAGGCTGTATCCTCCTCTTCTTCTTCTTCCTGTCATCTGTTTCTTTAGATGTCAGCCTGGCGCACCGTAAAGCCTCTGCATCAGCCCTGCACCTGGCCCATAACTGGCAGATAACTGGCCTATAATTGGCAGATAACTGGCCTATAACTGGAAGATAACTGGCAGATAACTGGCCTATAACTGGCCTATAACTGGCCTACAACTGGCAGATAACTGGCAGATAACTGGCCTATAACTGGCAGATAACTGGCCTATAACTGGCAGATAACTGGCAGATAACTGGCCTATAACTGGCCTACAACTGGCGGATAACTGGCAGATAACTGGCCTACAACTGGCAGATAACTGGCCTATAACTGGCAGATAACTGGCCTATAACTGGCAGATAACTGGCAGATAACTGGCCTATAACTGGCAGATAACTGGCCTATAACTGGCCTATAGCTGACCTATAACTGGCAGATAACTGGCAGATAACTGGCCTATAACTGGCAGATAACTGGCCTATAACTGGCAGATAACTGGCCTATAACTGGCCTATAACTGGGCTATAACTGGCAGATAACTGGCCTATAACTGGCCTACAACTGGCAGATAACTGGCCTATAACTGGCCTATAACTGGCCTACAACTGGCAGATAACTGGCAGATAACTGGCCTATAACTGGCAGATAACTGGCCTATAACTGGCAGATAACTGGCCTATAACTGGCCTATAACTGGAAGATAACTGGCAGATAACTGGCCTACAACTGGCAGATAACTGGCCTATAACTGGCAGATAACTGGCCTATAACTGGCAGATAACTGGCCTATAACTGGCCTATAGCTGACCTATAACTGGCAGATAACTGGCAGATAACTGGCCTATAACTGGCAGATAACTGGCAGATAACTGGCCTATAACTGGCAGATAACTGGCCTATAACTGGCAGATAACTGGCCTATAACTGGCCTATAACTGGAAGATAACTGGCAGATAACTGGCCTATAACTGGCAGATAACTGGCCTATAACTGGCAGATAACTGGCCTATAACTGGCCTATAGCTGACCTATAACTGGCAGAAAACTGGCCTATAACTGGCAGATAACTGGCAGATAACTGGCCTATAACTGGCAGATAACTGGCCTATAACTGGCAGATAACTGGCCTATAACTGGCAGATAACTGGCAGATAACTGGCCTACAACTGGCAGATAACTGGCCTATAACTGGCAGATAACGGGCCTATAACTGGCAGATAACTGGCCTATAACTGGCAGATAACTGGCAGATAACTGGCCTATAACTGGCAGATAACTGGCCTATAACTGGCAGATAACTGGCAGATAACTGGCCTATAACTGGCCTATAGCTGACCTATAACTGGCAGATAACTGGCCTATAACTGGCAGAGAACTGGCAGATAACTGGCAGATAACTGACCTATAACTGGCAGATAACTGGCCTATAACTGGCCTATAACTGGCAGATAACTGGCAGATAACTGGCCTATAACTGGCAGATAACTGGCAGATAACTGGCCTATAACTGGCAGATAACTGGCCTATAACTGGCAGATAA
>NC_092147.1:83849536-83897036 GCF_045791955.1 Oncorhynchus clarkii lewisi | reverse complement strand
CCTACCTCCCTGACCCCCCCTACCTCCCTGACTCCCCCCTCTCCCCTACCTCCCTGACCCCCCCTACCTCCCTGACCCCCCCTACCTCCCTGACTCCCCCCTCTCCCCTACCTCCCTGTCTTCCCCCTCTCCCCTACCTCCCTCTCTCCCCTGACTCCCCCCTCTCCCCTACCTCCCTGACCCCCCCCTACCTCCCTGACCCCCTACCTACCTCCCTGACTCCCCCCTCTCCCCTACCTCCCTGTCTTCCCCCTCTCCCCTACCTCCCTGACCCCCCCTACCTCCCTGACTCCCCCCTCTCCCCTACCTCCTTCTCTCTCCTGACTCCCCCCTCTCCCCTACCTCCCTGTCTCCCCCCTCTCCCCTACCTCCCTGTCTTCCCCCTCTCCCCTACCTCCCTCTCTCCCCTACCTCCCTGACTCCCCCCTCTCCCCTACCTCCCTGACCCCCCCTACCTCCCTGACCCCCTACCTACCTCCCTGACTCCCCCCTCTCCCCTACCTCCCTGTCTTCCCCCTCTCCCCTACCTCCCTCTCTCCCCTACCTCCCTGACTCCCCCCTCTCCCCTACCTCCCTGACCCCCCCCCTACCTCCCTGACCCCCTACCTACCTCCCTGTCTCCCCCCTCTCCCCTACCTCCTTCTCTCTCCTGACTCCCCCCTCTCCCCTACCTCCCTGTCTCCCCCCTCTCCCCTACCTCCCTGACCCCCCCTACCTCCCTGACTCCCCTGCCGGTCCCTGAGGTTAATGGGTGTTCAACCTTTCCATTATCCCCATCAGTCCTGAATTAGCTGCTGAATGATGTGTGTATTAATATAATATATATGGTAATGTCTCAGGTCTAATTAAGGCTGGGTCCAGGCCGCCATGCAAGGGAATGGTCTGATCATGTGTAAAATTGATTTGAGGAGGAGAAATGTGATAGAGAGAGAGAGCAGGAGGGAGAGGGAGGGAGGTAGAGAGGGAGAAGGGGCCTGGGAGAAATGTGATAGAGAGAGAGCAGGAGGAAGAGGGAGGGAGGTAGAGAGGGAGAAGAGGCCTGGGAATCAGCACAGATTCACACTCTCTTGAAGACCACACACCCACTCATAGGAGGGAGTGCCAGAAAAGTGCTGGCCTGTGTGGAATAAAAATATCTAACTTTCTCTCTCTCCTCTCTCTCTCCCTCTCTCTCTCTCTCTCTCTCCCTGTCTCTCTCTCTCTCTCTTTCTCTCTCCCTGTCTCTCTCTCTCTCTCTCTCTCTCTCTCTCTCTCTCCTCTCCACTGGTCTTCTTCCTATTAAGAAAATAGGTTGAATCAGCAGCTGTAAATATTTATTTAAATATACATGTCTTTTTTCGAGGAATCTTTAGTGAGCTAATTTGAATACACATTTTCCCCTCTTTTTCTTCTGCCTTCGTCTAAGGAATAGTAAGCAGGAGAAGGAGAGTAGACCATCCTAGTCATAGTATCAACTCATCCTCTAAGGAAGGAGAGTAGACCATCCTAGTCATAGTATCAACTCATCCTCTAAGGAAGGAGAGTAGACCATCCTAGTCATAGTATCAACTCATCCTCTAAGGAATAGTAAGCAGGAGAAGGAGAGTAGACCATCCTAGTCATAGTATCAACTCATCCTCTAAGGAAGGAGAGTAGACCATCCTAGTCATAGTATCAACTCATCCTCTAAGGAAGTAGAGTAGACCATCCTAGTCATAGTATCAACTCATCCTCTAAGGAAGGAGAGTAGACCATCCTAGTCATAGTATCAACTCATCCTCTAAGGAATAGTAAACAGGAGAAGGAGAGTAGACCATCCTAGTCATAGTATCAACTCATCCTCTAAGGAAGGAGAGTAGACCATCCTAGTCATAGTATCAACTCATCCTCTAAGGAATAGTAAGCAGGAGAAGGAGAGTAGACCATCCTAGTCATAGTATCACCTCGTCCTCTAAGGAATAGTAAACAGGAGAAGGAGAGTAGACCATCCTAGTCATAGTATCAACTCATCCTCTAAGGAAGGAGAGTAGACCATCCTAGTCATAGTATCACCTCATCCTCTAAGGAAGGAGAGTAGACCATCCTAGTCATAGTATCAACTCATCCTCTAAGGAATAGTAAACAGGAGAAGGAGAGTAGACCATCCTAGTCATAGTATCACCTCATCCTCTAAGGAAGGAGAGTAGACCATCCTAGTCATAGTATCAACTCATCCTCTAAGGAAGGAGAGTAGACCATCCTAGTCATAGTATCAACTCATCCTCTAAGGAATAGTAAGCAGGAGAAGGAGAGTAGACCATCCTAGTCATAGTATCACCTCATCCTCTAAGGAAGGAGAGTAGACCATCCTAGTCATAGTATCACCTCATCCTCTAAGGAAGGAGAGTAGACCATCCTAGTCATAGTATCAACTCATCCTCTAAGGAATAGTAAACAGGGGGGGGAGAAGGAGAGTAGACCATCCTAGTCATAGTATCACCTCATCCTCTAAGGAAGGAGAGTAGACCATCCTAGTCATAGTATCAACTCATCGTCTAAGGAATAGTAAGCAGGAGAAGGAGAGTAGACCATCCTAGTCATAGTATCAACTCATCCTCTAAGGAAGGACAGTAGACCATCCTAGTCATAGTATCACCTCATCCTCTAAGGAAGGAGAGTAGACCATCCTAGTCATAGTATCAACTCATCCTCTAAGGAAGGAGAGTAGACCATCCTAGTCATAGTATCACCTCATCGTCTAAGGAAGGAGAGTAGACCATCCTAGTCATAGTATCAACTCATCCTCTAAGGAATAGTAAGCAGGAGAAGGAGAGTAGACCATCCTAGTCATAGTATCACCTCATCCTCTAAGGAAGGAGAGTAGACCATCCTAGTCATAGTATCAACTCATCCTCTAAGGAAGGAGAGTAGACCATCCTAGTCATATTATCACCTCATCCTCTAAGGAAGGAGAGTAGACCATCCTAGTCATAGTATCAACTCATCCTCTAAGGAAGGAGAGTAGACCATCCTAGTCATATTATCACCTCATCGTCTAAGGAAGGAGAGTAGACCATCCTAGTCATAGTATCAACTCATCCTCTAAGGAATAGTAAGCAGGAGAAGGAGAGTAGACCATCCTAGTCATAGTATCACCTCATCCTCTAAGGAAGGAGAGTAGACCATCCTAGTCATAGTATCAACTCATCCTCTAAGGAAGGAGAGTAGACCATCCTAGTCATATTATCACCTCATCCTCTAAGGAAGGAGAGTAGACCATCCTAGTCATAGTATCAACTCATCCTCTAAGGAAGGAGAGTAGACCATCCTAGTCATATTATCAACTCATCCTCTAAGGAAGGAGAGTAGACCATCCTAGTCATATTATCACCTCATCCTCTAAGGAAGGAGAGTAGACCATCCTAGTCATAGTATCAACTCATCCTCTAAGGAAGGAGAGTAGACCATCCTAGTCATATTATCACCTCATCCTCTAAGGAAGGAGAGTAGACCATCCTCGTCATAGTATCAACTCATCCTCTAAGGAAGGAGAGTAGACCATCCTAGTCATAGTATCAACTCATCCTCTAAGGAATAGTAAACAGGAGAAGGAGAGTAGACCATCCTAGTCATAGTATCACCTCATCCTCTAAGGAAGGAGAGTAGACCATCCTAGTCATAGTATCACCTCATCCTCTAAGGAAGGAGAGTAGACCATCCTAGTCATAGTATCAACTCATCCTCTAAGGAAGGAGAATAGACCATCCTAGTCATAGTATCACCTCATCGTCTAAGGAATAGTAAGCAGGAGAAGGAGAGTAGACCATCCTAGTCATAGTATCACCTCATCCTCTAAGGAAGGAGAGTAGACCATCCTAGTCATAGTATCAACTCATCCTCTAAGGAATAGTAAACAGGAGAAGGAGAGTAGACCATCCTAGTCATAGTATCAACTCATCCTCTAAGGAAGGAGAGTAGACCATCCTAGTCATAGTATCACCGCATCCTCTAAGGAAGTAGAGTAGACCATCCTAGTCATAGTATCAACTCATCCTCTAAGGAAGGAGAGTAGACCATCCTAGTCATAGTATCAACTCATCCTCTAAGGAATAGTAAACAGGAGAAGGAGAGTAGACCATCCTAGTCATAGTATCAACTCATCCTCTAATGAATAGTAAGCAGGAGAAGGAGAGTAGACCATCCTAGTCATAGTATCAACTCATCCTCTAAGGAAGGAGAGTAGACCATCCTAGTCATAGTATCACCTCATCCTCTAAGGAAGGAGAGTAGACCATCCTAGTCATAGTATCACCTCATCCTCTAAGGAAGGAGAGTAGACCATCCTAGTCATAGTATCACCTCATCCTCTAAGGAATAGTAAGCAGGAGAAGGAGAGTAGACCATCCTAGTCATAGTATCAACTCATCCTCTAAGGAAGGAGAGTAGACCATCCTAGTCATAGTATCACCTCATCCTCTAAGGAAGGAGAGTAGACCATCCTAGTCATAGTATTACCTCATCCTCTAAGGAAGGAGAGTAGACCATCCTAGTCATAGTATCACCTCATCCTCTAAGGAATAGTAAGCAGGAGAAGGAGAGTAGACCATCCTAGTCATAGTATCAACTCATCCTCTAAGGAAGGAGAGTAGACCATCCTAGTCATAGTATCAACTCATCCTCTAAGGAATAGTAAACAGGAGAAGGAGAGTAGACCATCCAATTCATAGTATCACCTCATCCTCTAAGGAAGGAGAGTAGACCATCCTAGTCATAGTATCACCTCATCCTCTAAGGAAGGAGAGTAGACCATCCTAGTCATAGTATCACCTCATCCTCTAAGGAAGGAGAGTAGACCATCCTAGTCATAGTATCACCTCATCCTCTAAGGAAGGAGAGTAGACCATCCTAGTCATAGTATCAACTCATCCTCTAAGGAAGGAGAGTAGACCATCCTAGTCATAGTATCACCTCATCCTCTAAGGAAGGAGAGTAGACCATCCTAGTCATAGTATCAACTCATCCTCTAAGGAAGGAGAGTAGACCATCCTAGTCATAGTATCACCTCATCCTCTAAGGAAGGAGAGTAGACCATCCTAGTCATAGTATCAACTCATCCTCTAAGGAAGGAGAGTAGACCATCCTAGTCATATTATCACCTCATCCTCTAAGGAAGGAGAGTAGACCATCCTAGTCATAGTATCAACTCATCCTCTAAGGAATAGTAAGCAGGAGAAGGAGAGTAGACCATCCCTAGTCATAGTATCACCTCATCCTCTAAGGAAGGAGAGTAGACCATCCTAGTCATAGTATCAACTCATCCTCTAAGGAAGGAGAGTAGACCATCCTAGTCATAGTATCACCTCATCCTAGTTGTTGTTGTTACATGTTGATTACTTCTACGAGCAGTTATCATTCACCTGATAATAAGACGAGATGTGGTGATTATTTTGTTAACATATGATTGGCTGCTGGTTAACCTGGGTGGGGTTATCATTCACCTGATAATAAGACGAGATGTGGTGATTATTTTGTTAACATATGATTGGCTGCTGGTTAACCTGGGTGGGGTTATCATTCACCTGATAATAAGACGAGATGTGGTGATTATTTTGTTAACATATGATTGGCTGCTGGTTAACCTGGATGTGGGGGTATCATTGGTCACTTGGCAAGAAAACCCCTCATCTAACACACCTGGTTCTAAAACCTACAGGAGGGTTGGAGTTAAAACCTACAGGAGGGTTGGAGTTAAAACCTACAGGAGGGTCTCTCTCCAGGAACAGGGTTGGAGTTAAAATCTACAGGGGGGTCTCTCTCCAGGAACAGGGTTGGAGTTAAAATCTACAGGGGGGTCTCTCTCCAGGAACAGGGTTGGTGAGCCCTGCACTAGACATGTAGGCTGACATAAGGGCGATGGGGACGAGTGTGAATGACTCAGAGGTAAACGTGGGGGTGACCCCTGACCCCATCCATACAGGTTGAGTAAATTAGGACAAGAGGGAGCATAATAGTGTATCACAAGAGAAAAAGGTTTGGGTAGAGGAGCGTGTGTCGGGAGGGAACTAGTCAGTGTTTCTGACTACAGTGTTTCCAAGTGTGTCGACTAGAACTAAAACGCTAAAATAAAAGTCGCTTTCTTCTCTGGTAAAGCTTTGCTGTCTATCTCTAGCCACCGCTCTCTGAAGACGGAGGGAGACCAAAACAACAACAAGAAGAAGGGAACAATAGCAACAACAAGGCGGCCATTATCGTGGGGCCTTTTCAGTCTTCTAATGAAAGACTTCTGTTTAAAAGAAAACCCCCTCCCTTTCTTCTCTCTCCCGTTTAATAAATGACAATGTTTTGATGCTGAATGTGATTCCTGTTTCATGAGGAATTCTAACCCCTCTTTGTCTCTCTGTCCTCTGTCTTTCATTCTGTTTGTCTCTCTGTCCTGTCTTTCATTCTGTTTGTCTCTCTGTCCTCTGTCTTTCATTCTGTTTGTCTCTCTGTCCTCTGTCTTTCCTTCTGTTTGTCTCTCTGTCCTCTGACTTTCATTCTGTTTGTCTCTGTCCTCTGTCTTTCATTCTGTTTGTCTCTCTGTCCTCTGTCTTTCATTCTGTTTGTCTCTCTGTCCTCTGTCTTTCATTCTGTTTGTCTCTCTGTCCTCTGTCTTTCATTCTGTTTGTCTCTCTGTCCTCTGTCTTTCATTCTGTTTGTCTCTCTGTCCTCTGTCTTTCATTCTGTTTGTCTCTCTGTCCTCTGTCTTTCCTTCTGTTTGTCTCTCTGTCCTCTGTCTTTCCTTCTGTTTGTCTCTCTGTCCTCTGTCTTTCATTCCGTTTGTCTCTGTCCTCTGTCTTTCATTCTGTTTGTCTCTCTGTCCTCTGTCTTTCATTCTGTTTGTCTCTCTGTCCTCTGTCTTTCCTTCTGTTTGTCTCTCTGTCCTGTCTTTCATTCTGTTTGTCTCTCTGTCCTCTGTCTTTCATTCTCTTTGTCTCTCTGTCCTCTGTCTTTCCTTCTGTTTGTCTCTCTGTCCTCTGTCTTTCATTCTGTTTGTCTCTCTGTCCTCTGTCTTTCATTCTGTTTGTCTCTCTGTCCTCTGTCTTTCATTCTCTTTGTCTCTCTGTCCTTTGTCTTTCATTCTGTTTGTCTCTCTGTCCTCTGTCTTTCCTTCTGTTTGTCTCTCTGTCCTCTGTCTTTCCTTCTGTTTGTCTCTCTGTCCTCTGTCTTTCCTTCTGTTTGTCTCTCTGTCCTCTGTCTTTCATTCTGTTTGTCTCTCTGTCCTCTGTCTTTCATTCTGTTTGTCTCTCTGTCCTGTCTTTCATTCTGTTTGTCTCTCTGTCCTCTGTCTTTCATTATGTTTGTCTCTCTGTCCTCTGTCTTTCATTCTGTTTGTCTCTCTGTCCTCTGTCTTTCATTCTGTTTGTCTCTCTGTCCTGTCTTTCATTCTGTTTGTCTCTCTGTCCTCTGTCTTTCATTCTGTTTGTCTCTCTGTCCTCTGTCTTTCCTTCTCTTTGTCTCTCTGTCCTCTGTCTTTCATTCTGTTTGTCTCTCTGTCCTCTGTCTTTCATTCTGTTTGTCTCTCTGTCCTCTGTCTTTCATTCTGTTTGTCTCTCTTTCCTCTGTCTTTCATTCAGTTTGTCTCTCTGTCCTCTGTCTTTCCTTCTGTTTGTCTCTCTGTCCTCTGCCTTCCGGCGCCGACAGAGATGGCCGCCTCGCTTCGCGTTCCACAAGCATTTCGCTACACTTGCATTAACATCTGCTAACCATGTGTATGTGACAAATAAAATTTGATAAATTTGATTTGATTTGTTTGTCTCTCTGTCCTCCCTCTTATTTTCTCTCTTCTCCTCCGTCTCCCCCTCTTCTCTGTCTTCTCCTCCGTCTCCCCCTCTTCTCTCTCTTCTCCTCCATCTCCCCCTCTTCTCTCTCTTCTCCTCCGTCTCCCCCTCTTCTCTGTCTTCTCCTCCGTCTCCCCCTCTTCTCTCTCTTCTCCTCCATCTCCCCCTTCTCTCTCTTTTCCTCCATCTCCCCCTCTTCTCTCTCTCTCTTCTCTTCCGTCTCCCCCTCTTCTCTCTCTCTCTTCTCCTCCGTCTCCCCCTCTCTTCTCTCTCTCTCTTCTCTTCCATCTCCCCCTCTTCTCTCTCTCTCTTCTCCTCCGTCTCCCCCTCTTCTTTCTCTCTCTTCTCCTCCGTCTCCCCCTCTTCTCTCTCTTCTCCTCCATCTCCCCCTCTTCTCTCTCTTCTCCTCCGTCTCCCCCTCTTCTCTCTCTTCTCCTCCGTCTCCCCCTCTTCTCTCTCTTCTCCTCCGTCTCCCCCTCTTCTTTCTCTCTCTTCTCCTCCGTCTCCCCGTCTTCTCTCTCTTCTCCTCCATCTCCCCCTCTTCTCTCTCTTCTCCTCCGTCTCCCCCTCTTCTCTCTCTTCTCCTCCGTCTCCCCCTCTTCTCTCTCTTCTCCTCCGTCTCCCCCTCTTCTCTCTCTTCTCCTCCGTCTCCCCCTCTTCTCTCTCTTCTCCTCCGTCTCCCCCTCTTCTCTCTCTTCTCCTCCGTCTCCCCCTCTTCTCTCTCTTCTCCTCCGTCTCCCCCTCTTCTCTGTCTTCTCCTCCGTCTCCCCCTCTTCTCTCTCTTCTCCTCCGTCTCCCCCTCTTCTCTCTCTTCTCCTCCGTCTCCCCCTCTTCTCTCTCTCTCTCTTCTCCTCCGTCTCCCCCTCTTCTCTCTCTTCTCCTCCGTCTCCCCCTCTTCTCTCTCTCTCTCTTCTCCTCCGTCTCCCCCTCTTCTCTCTGTTCTCCTCCGTCTCCCCCTCTTCTCTCTCTTCTCCTCCGTCTCCCCCTCTTCTCTCTCTTCTTCTCCGTCTCCCCCTCTTCTCCTCCGTCTCCCCCTCTCTTCTCTCTCTCTCTTCTCTTCCGTCTCCCCCTCTTCTCTCTCTCTCTTCTCCTCCGTCTCCCCCTCTTCTCTCTCTCTCTTCTCCTCCGTCTCCCCCTCTTCTCTCTGTTCTCCTCCGTCTCCCCCTCTTCTCTCTCTTCTCCTCCGTCTCCCCCTCTTCTCTCTGTTCTCCTCTGTCTCCCCCTCTTCTCTCTCTTCTCCTCCGTCTCCCCCTCTTCTCTCTCTTCTCCTCCGTCTCCCCCTCTTCTCTCTCTTCTCCTCCGTCTCCCCCTCTTCTTTCTCTTCTCCTCCGTCTCCCCCTCTTCTCTCTCTTCTCCTCCGTCTCCCCCTCTTCTTTCTCTTCTCCTCCGTCTCCCCCTCTTCTCTCTCTTCTCCTCCGTCTCCCCCTCTTCTCTCTCTTCTCCTCCGTCTCCCCCTCTTCTCTCTGTTCTCCTCCGTCTCCCCCTCTTCTCTCTCTTCTCCCCCGTCTCCCCCTCTGTTCTCCCTCTACCAGAAGGCGTTCAAAGACACCAGTCAGTACGTTGTCGGGGAGCTGTCTGCTCTGGAGAGCGAGCAGCGCCACATCGACGCCCGGGCGGCGCGCGTGGAGAAGAGGCTACGCTATCTCATGGACACAGGTACCAAGCCCAATTACACTGGAAAACTGTTTTGGCAAATTGAGCGTTTCACACAAACTCTCACGGAGTTGGGGAAGTGTGTGTGAGGCTGTAGTGTCCCAAATGACACCCTATTCCCTACGTAGTGCGCACTACTTTTATGGAGCCCCAATGCACTATATAAGGAATAGAGGTCCATTTGGGATGCGGTGTGGAATCTTTGAAGCAGTGAATGTTGTGTAGCTACGGAGGGAGGGAGGGAGGGAGGGAGGGAGGCGATACGAGGGGCTGGCTGGTGGATATGAAAAGGGGGGAGGAAATGGGGGAGAGTGGGAGTAGAGGGTGATAGAAGGGGGAGAAGGAGGATAGATGGTGGGAGAGCGAAGGGGGGAGAGAAGGGGAGACCTCTCTGGGCCAGGGTGATAAGAGAGTCTTCATGGGAAATGATAACCAGGCCTGATAGTGTCCCACCAGTGTGGTGGGGGGGGAGCCCCCAGCCAGCCTGATAGTGGGGTGGGGGGAGCCCAGCCAGCCTGCTCAGCTCACACTGAACAGTGTGCTCAGCCATGCATAGCCCCCCCTCCCCCAGTACATATCTGGTCTTCAATGATATGCAGCAGAAGGGGAGAGGTGGATGATTGGTGGGGGTTAAGTGAGAGGGGGGGGGCATTTAAAATAATGCAAGAGGTAACACACACACTGAGAACACAACACAACACACACACACTTAACCCAACATACACACACAGACTCACACACTCAGAAGTGTGATCTTTTGGCTTCCATACAGGCTGATTGGTGTGGTTGGAAAGCGTTGGCTGATGGGTAACCTTGTAGAGACATGAAACAGACAGGTGTCTGAGCCAAGGGGCTCGGTTCCATTGAGTCCTGTACTGAAATAACAGAATAGGACTGCGGCACAAATTGTACCCTATTCCCTACATTGTGCACTACTTTTGACCAGATCTCCCATAGGGCTCCCGTCTAAAGTAGTGCACTTTGGGATGCCATTTGGGATGCAGTCTAGCATTCTGTTACTGCCTCTAAACAATTTATCCTCACCACAGAGCGGACTTACGAAAAAGGGAAGAAAAGAGAGAGGGGAGGAGAGATAGAGAGGGGGAGGAGAGAGAGAGAAGGGGGAGGAGAGATAGAGAGGGGGGAGGAGAGATAGAGAGGGGGGAGGAGAGATAGAGAGGGGGAGGAGAGATAGAGAGGGGGGAGGAGAGATAGAGAGGGGGAGGAGAGATAGAGAGGGGGGAGGAGAGATAGAGAGGGGGGAGGAGAGATAGAGAGGGGGGAGGAGAGATAGAGAGGGGGAGAGAGAGAGAGGGGGGGGAGAGGGTGAGGAGAGAGAGAGAGGGGGGAGGAGAGATAGAAAGGGGGGAGGGGAGAGAGAGAGGGGGGAGGGGAGAGAGAGAGGGGGGAGGGAAGAGAGAGGGGGTGGAGGAGAGAGATAGGGGGAAGAGAGAGAGGGGGATAAGAGAGAGAGAGGGGAGAAGAGAGAGAGAGAGGATAAGAGCGAGAGAGAGGATAAGAGCGAGAGAGGGGGGATAAGAGCGAGAGAGGGAGGATAAGAGCGAGAGAGGGGGGATAAGAGCGAGAGAGGGGGGATAAGAGCGAGAGAGGGGGGAGAAGAGCGAGAGAGGGGAGAAGAGCGAGAGAGGGAGAAGAGAGGGAGAGGGGGGAGAAGAGAGAGAGAGGGGAGTAGAGAGAGAGAGGGGGGAGTAGAGAGAGAGAGAGAGGGGAGAAGAGAGAGAGAGAGAAGAGGGAGAGAAGAGAGAGGGGGAGAAGAGCGAGAGGGGGAGAAGAGAGAGGGAGAGAAGAGAGAGAGGGGGAGGAGAGAGAGGGAGAGAAGAGAGAGGGGGAGAAGAGAGGGAGAGAGAGGGGGAGAAGAGAGGGGGAGAAAGCAACACCAGGGTGGAGGGATTAAGGATTTTACTGCTCCTCCTATATCGAGACATCTCTCCTCTCTCTGTTTCTCTCTCTCTCTCCCTCCCTCCATCTCTGTTTGTTGCATATGCCTCCCTCCATCCTTCTCCTCTCTTCCTCTCTCCCTCTATCCCTTCTCTCATCCCTCCCTCCCTCCCTCTCTCTCTCCCCCTCTATCTCTCTCTCCCCCTCCCTCTCCATCCACCCCTCTTTGTCTCCCTCCATCTCTCTCTCCCTCATCCTTCCATATCCTCTACCCCTGTAGGAGTGAATACCATTGTGTCAATCTGAAGGGTTTTTTCCCCCACTGCTGATAAAGTAGCCTTAGCTGGATACGTTGTTTACTGGAAAACACACACACACACACACACACACACACACACACACACACACTGTCACCACACCCTGTTTTCCACAAACACACACCTTGAGCCAGATTGATATTGCACAGCTCCAGCCCAGCCAGCCCCCCTGTAAATAATCAGATAGTAGACAGGTAGTGAGGCAGCAGGATGGAGGATGGATGCAGCCGACACAATAATACTGGTAGTATCAGAGAGAGAAGAATTCACCCCCGTATACGTCCCCAGAAACACCTTGTAGCATCACTCAATGACATGGACGAAATGTAGTTTGGGTAAACACGGAGTGAGTTAGTGTTGGGGGGGGAGTGTTTGTATTCGCTTCTTCTATTTCCCTCTCTTCCTGGTCCTCGAAGGCTGCAACGGTATTCGTTCACCTGTTTCCTCTCTTTCTTTTTTTCCTCCCCTCTTCTCTCCTCCTCCCCTCTCTCTTCCTCCACTCCTCTCTCCTCCCCTCCTCCCCTCTCTCTTCCTTCACTCTTCTCTCCTCCTCCCCTCCCCTCTCTTCCTCCTCTCTCCTCCCCTCCTCCCCTCTCTCTTCCTCCACTCCTCTCTCCTCCCCTCTCTCTTCCTTCACTCTTCTCTCCTCCTCCCCTCCCCTCCGGACTTTCCAAGACGTCCTACTTGTCATTGTTAAATAAATAAATGTAATAAATATCTTGACGTATTTACCTGTGACTTGGCCACTCAGGAACATTCACTGTCTTCTTGGTAAAGCAGTCTGTCGTTTAGGTTCGTATTGTGGAGTAACTACGTTGTTGATCCGTCCTCAGTTTTCTCCAATCACAGCCATTAAACTCTGTAACTGTTTTAAAGTCACCATTGGCCTCATGGTGAAATCCCTGAGAGGTTTCCTTCCTCTCCGGCAACTGAGTTAGGAAGGACACCTGTATCTTTGTAGTGACTGGGTGTATTGATACACCATCCAGTGTAATTAATAACTTCACCATGTTCAAAGGGATATTCAATGTCAGCTTTTATTTACCCATCTACCAATAGGTGCCCTTCTTTGTGAGGCATTGGAAAACCTCCCTGGTCTTTGTGGTTGAATCTGTGTTTGAAATTCACAGCTCGACTGAGGGACCTTATAGATAATTGTATGTGTGGGTAAAAAGAGATGAGGTAGTTATTACAAAATCACGTTGAACACTAGTATTGCAGACCGAGTGAATCCATCCAACTTACTATGTGACTTGTTCAGCACATGTTTCCTCCTGAACTTTAGGCTTGACATAACAAAGGGGTGTAATACTGATTGACTCCAGACATTTCAGCTTCTCATTTTTAATTAGTTTGTCAAAATGTTGAAAAACATAATTCCACTTTGACATTATTGTGTGTAGTGACCAAAACAATCTAACTTGAATCCATTTTAAATTCATGCTGTCAAACAACATTTTAATAAAGTGGAGGGGTGTGAGTACCTTCTGAAGGCCCTGTCTGGCTAGCTGGTCCTGTCCCATGTGGGGGGTCTGTCTGTCTGTCTAGCTGGTCCTGTCCCATGTCAGGCCCTGTCTGGCTAGCTGGTCCTGTCCCATGGCAGGCCCTGTCTGGCTAGCTGGTCCTGTCCCATGGCAGCCTCTGTCTGTCTAGCTGGTCCTGTCCCATGTGGGGGGTCTGTCTGGCTATCTGGTCCTTTCCCATGGCAGGCCCTGTCTGTCTAGCTGGTCCTGTCCCATGTCAGGCCCTGTCTGTCTAGCTGGTCCTGTCCCATGGCAGGCTCTGTCTGGCTAGCTGGTCCTGTCCCATGGCAGGCCCTGTCTGTCTAGCTGGTCCTGTCCCATGTCAGGCCCTGTCTGTCTAGCTGGTCCTGTCCCATGGCAGGCCCTGTCTGTCTAGCTGGTCCTGTCCCATGGCAGGCCCTGTCTGTCTAGCTGGTCCTGTCCCATGTGGGGGGTCTGTCTGGCTAGCTGGTCCTGTCCCATGGCAGGCCCTGTCTAGCTGGTCCTGTCCCATGTCCCATGACAGGCCCTGTCTAGCTGGTCCTGTCCCATGTGGGGGGTCTGTCTGTCTAGCTGGTCCTGTCCCATGGCAGCCTCTGTCTGTCTAGCTGGTCCTGTCCCATGTGGGGGGTCTGTCTGTCTAGATGGTCCTGTCCCATGGCAGCCTCTGTCTGTCTAGCTGGTCCTGTCCCATGGCAGGCCCTGTCTGTCTAGCTGGTCCTGTCCCATGTCAGGCCCTGTCTGTCTAGCTGGTCCTGTCCCATGTCAGGCCCTGTCTGTCTAGCTGGTCCTGTCCCATGTCAGGCCCTGTCTGTCTAGCTGGTCCTGTCCCATGTCAGGCCCTGCCTGTCTAGCTGGTCCTGTCCCCTGGCAGGCCCTGTCTGTCTAGCTGGTCCTGTCCCATGGCAGGCCCTGTCTGTCTAGCTGGTCCTGTCCCATGGCAGGCCCTGTCTGTCTAGCTGGTCCTGTCCCATGTGGGGGGTCTGTCTGGCTAGCTGGTCCTGTCCCATGACAGGCCCTGTCTAGCTGGTCCTGTCCCATGTGGGGGGTCTGTCTGTCTAGCTGGTCCTGTCCCATGGCAGCCTCTGTCTGTCTAGCTGGTCCTGTCCCATGTGGGGGGGTCTGTCTGTCTAGATGGTCCTGTCCCATGGCAGCTTCTGTCTGTCCAGCTGGTCCTGTCCCATGTCAGGCCCTGTCTGTCTAGCTGGTCCTGTCCCATGTCAGGCCCTGTCTGTCTAGCTGGTCCTGTCCCATGTCAGGCCCTGTCTGTCTAGCTGGTCCTGTCCCATGTCAGTTCCTGTCTGTCTAGCTGGTCCTGTCCCATGTGGGGGGTCTTTAAGAAGGGCCATAGCATGGCATGTAGACTCATCTTGACATCAGACTACTTTAGAGGTCTGAAAACATCTGAATAACTTGGTTCTGGAGCGTACTGTTCTGTTAACGTGTGTGTGTGTTTGGGCTTGTGGTTGGATCAGAAGAGACCGTTGACTCATTCTTGATCTGTTTTCTTCAACACGTTTTCTTCCCCCCATCTTTTCCTCCTCTCCTTTTCTCTCTCCCCCTCTTCCCCTTCTCGCTGCCTCTCTTATTTTCTCTCTTTCTCTCTCCTTCTCCTTTCCATTTCTCTCTCCTTCTCCTTTCCATTTCTCTCTCCTTCTCCTTTCCATTTCTCTCTCCCTTCTCTCTTTCTCTCTCCTTCTCCTTTCCATTTCTCTCTCCCTTCTCTCTTTCTCTCTCCTTCTCCTTTCCATTTCTCTCTCCCTTCTCTCTTTCTCTCTCCTTCTCCTTTCCATTTCTCTCTCCCTTCTCTCTTTCTCTCTCCCTTCTCTCTTTCTCTCTCCTTCTCCTTTCCATTTCTCTCTCCCTTCTCTCTTTCTCTCTCCTTCTCCTATCCATTTCTCTCTCTCCCACCTCTTTATTTCTCTCTTTCTCTCCTTTCCATTTCTTTCTCCCTTCTCTCTTTCTCTCTCTCCTTCTCCTTTCCATTTCTCTCTCCCTTCTCTCTTTCTCTCTCCTTCTCCTATCCATTTCTCTCTCTCCCACCTCTTTATTTCTCTCTCCCTTCTCTCTTTCTCTCTCTTTCTCCTTTCCATTTCTTTCTCCCTTCTCTCTCTCTCCTTCTCCTTTCCATTTCTCTCTCCCTTCTCTCTTTCTCTCTCCTTCTCCTATCCATTTCTCTTTCTCCCACCTCTTTATTTCTCTCTCCCTTCTCTCTTTCTCTCTCTTTCTCCTTTCCATTTCTTTCTCCCTTCTCTCTTTCTCTCTCTCCTTCTCCTTTCCATTTCTCTCTCCCTTCTCTCTTTCTCTCTCCTTCTCCTATCCATTTCTCTCTCTCCCACCTCTTTATTTCTCTCTCCCTTCTCTCTTTCTCTCTCTCCCACCTCTTTATTTCCTCTCTCTCTCCTCCCCCTCCCTCTCTCTCCTCCCCCTCCCTCTCTTCCTCTCCCCGTATTCCCCAGTTTCTTCCCCCAGCAATGCTTTCTGAGTTCTGCACCGGTTCTCTCTTTTTCTATTACGCGGTACGAGACGGTGGTTCTCCCCAGATGAATACAAAGTAATTGGGGTGGTTAATTTATTTACTGGGAGGCAGTTCACAGCACATTGAATAATAGAGATAATTGAACAAGAATTGTCAAGTGTCTTCTGATATCAGGCACATTACAGAAGAGAGAGTGGCATAAAACTGCCTTTCTATGCTTCCATTGTTTATGGTAATGAAGTACAGCCATTAATTCCTCGGTGGCCTTCCAAGCTTATGGCAGGCCCCATTGTTGTGTGTGTATTAATATGTAATCAGTAAATAGTTTAATTTCCTAATCTGCGTTGGGAGAATTCACTTTCTAACAGCTCTTAATTACTGCAGGGTTCTAACGAGCCCCATCGCCGTGCCGACGCAGAGCACGGAAGCCAGGCAGCCAATCAGAGTGCGGCGGTGGGTCGGGGGGGGGGGGGGGGGGGATTTGAATTCCTGAGGCGCCGCTCTCTGCCTAATGAACTTGTTATTCCGGGACTGGGGGGAGTAGAGTGTCCTTCACAGCATAGCAGTTCACAACGTTGGGAGAACGCTCACCTAATGTTAGGGTGATAATAATAGTTATTGATGATATTTATAACGAAAGTCATATTTTATCACGATGATACATTACCTTTATTCCTGGGCTGACGGGAGTGGTGTGTTTCCTTCACAGCATAGCAGTTGACCACGTTGGGAGAGCGTTTACCGAATGTTAGAATAATAAATATTAATAAATGTTTGGACACACCTACTTATTCAAGGGTTTTTCTGTATTTTTACTATTTTCTACATAACTGTGAAGACATCAACACTATGAAATAACACATATGGAATCATGTAGCAACCAAAATAGTGTTAAAAGAATCCAAATATATTTTATATTTGAGATTCTTCAAAGTAGCCACCTTTTCCACCGGACATTAGACCGGTGGAAATCTGCCCTTTGGTGATGAGTCCAAATTTGAGATTTTTGGATCCAACTGCCGTGTCTTTGTGAGACGCAGATTATGTTAACGGATGATCTCTGCATGTGTGGTTCCCACCATGAAGCATGGAGGAGGAGGTGTGTGACGGTGCTATGCTGGTGACACTGTCAGTGATTTGTTTAGAATTCAAGGCACACTTAACCAGCATGGCTACCACAGCATACTGCAGCGATACACCCTCCCATCTGGTTTGGGCCTAGTGGGACTATCATTTGATTTTCAACAGGACAATGACCCAGAACACACCTCCCAGGCTGTGTAAGGGCTATTTGATTAAGAAGGAGAGTGATGGAGGACTGCATCAGATGACCTGGCCTCCACAATCATCCAACCTCAACTCAGTTGAGATGGTTTGGGATGAGTTGGACCGCAGATTGAAGATAAAGCAGCCAACAGGTGCTCAGCATATGTGGGAACTCCTTCCAGGCTGTTGGAACAGCATTCCTCATGAAGCTGGTTGAGAGAATGCCAAGAGTGTGCAAAGCTGCCATCAAGGCAACTTTGAGGAATCTAAAATATATTTTGATTTAACACTTTTTTGGTTACTACATGATTCCATATGTGTTATTTCATAGTGTTGATGTCTTGACTATTATTCTACAATGTAGAAAATAGTAAAAATAAAGAAAAACCCTTGAATGAGTAGGTGTGTTCCAACTTTTGACTGGTACTGTATATATATATTTTAAGTTTGTTATTTTAGTTATTATTATAACTACAATATGATACCCCAGGGCTGGTGTGTGTCCTTCACATCATAGCGGTTAAAAATAATAATAAATATTATTATTGATAATATTTATAATTAAAATAAATTAATTTCTCTGTTTTAATCAGGTGAGTCTTTGAGTATCAATAGTAAAATTATATGTGTGTCTTTTAGTTATTGTTATTAGTCTGATTCTATACCTTCATTGTCCACTGTCTCTATTTCTACCATCATCATCATCTTCATCTTTATTATAACTATCATTGATATTATTGTTCTCATTACTTCAATGCCTCTTCCTGTCAGACGGAGGTGTCGCTGCCTCTTCCTGTCAGACGGAGAGGTGTCGCTGCCTCTTCCTGTCAGACGGAGGTGTCTCTGCCTCTTCCTGTCAGACGGAGGTGTCTCTGCCTCTTCCTGTCAGGCGGAGGTGTCGCTGCCTCTTCCTGTCAGACGGAGGTGTCTCTGCCTCTTCCTGTCAGACGGAGGTGTCGCTGCCTCTTCCTGTTAGACGGAGGTGTCTCTGCCTCTTCCTGTCAGACGGAGGTGTCTCTGTCTCTTCCTGTCAGACGGAGGTGTCGCTGCCTCTTCCTGTCAGACGGAGGTGTCGCTGTCTCTTCCTGTCAGACAGAGAGGTGTCGCTGCCTCTTCCTGTCAGACGGAGGTGTCGCTGCCTCTTCTTGTCAGACGGAGGTGTCGCTGCATCTTCCTGTCAGGCGGAGGTGTCGCTGCCTCTTCCTGTCAGACGGAGGTGTCGCTGCCTCTTCCTGTCAGGCGGAGGTGTCGCTGCCTCTTCCTGTCAGACGGAGGTGTCGCTGTCTCTTCCTGTCAGACGGAGAGGTGTCGCTGCCTCTTCCTGTCAGACGGAGAGGTGTCGCTGTCTCTTCCTGTCAGACGGAGGTGTCTCTGCCTCTTCCTGTCAGACGGAGGTGTTGCACTAAGAAAGAAAACATTTTAAATCAAATACAGGACTTGACTGATTCCTTTTTCATCCGTGTGGCGCTAAGGGGCCTCAGATATCAAATATATATCTAACACTTAATGTCTTTATTTGGAATAGTATTTATTTGGTACTGGAGCTGAATGGTTTTGTATTGTTATCATTCTAAATAGCCCTGTCAACATCATCAGTATTATCCATCCTGTATTGTGTGATATTTGTCCCAAAGAAAAATATCACATTTATAGAAATTTCAGCTATTCAAAATACAGAATAGGATTTAAATGTTTTCTATTCAGCGTTTTGGAATCCTCTGGCCTTCTTCTGAATGCCCCCGACCCCACCTGCCCCCTGTACCTATCTACACACACACACACACACACACCCACTCGCCCACATGACTATTTATACCTACATCCTATTCCAAATGACTATATAACCTGTAACAATGGACGCAATTATCTAAAGAATGGCGATCAGCACGGCGCCGAGCCGCCCTCACCTGCTGCACTCTAGATAAGCGATAAACAAGAAGTGTGTGTGTGTGAGACTGCGTGTGTGTGTGTGTGAGACTGCGTGTGTGTGTGTGTGAGACTGTGTGTGTGAGACTGCGTGTGTGTGTGTGTGAGACTGCGTGTGTGTGTGTGTGAGACTGTGTGTGTGTGTGTGTGAGACTGCGTGTGTGTTTGAATCAGTTTTTAGCCTGGCGCATAATGAACAGATGTTTAAAAAGTGCACTCGAGGATGATGAGATTATTGCCACTGGGTTTTATTGCTGCCTAATCCCTTTCTGTGAGCAGAGGCATCACACGAGAGGAAGAGGGGATATGGCCATACAGCCAGAGGTGTGTGTGGTGGTGGGTGGGGATACAGCCATATGGCTTAATGCACCTTACAGACCTACAGACAGACAGACCTACGCACAGACAGACAGACCTACGCACAGACAGACAGACCTACACACAGACATACGGGACAGGCCACCAATATGTTTTGTATCTTCAGTATAAATTAAGTGTTCTTTGTTATTATTATTTTGTGTCGTCATCAGCCTCTAGTGTCGTCAGCAGCCTCTAGTGTAGTGTCGTCAGCAGCCTCTAGTGTAGTCGTCAGTCTCTAGTGTAGTGTAGTCATCAGCCTCTAGTGTAGTCATCAGCCTCTAGTGTAGTGTAGTCATCAGCCTCTAGTGTAGTCATCAGCCTCTAGTGTAGTCATCAGCCTCTAGTGTCGTCATCAGCCTCTAGTGTAGTGTAGTCATCAGCCTCTAGTGTAGTCATCAGCCTCTAGTGTAGTGTAGTCATCAGCCTCTAGTGTAGTCATCAGCCTCTAGTGTAGTGTAGTCATCAGCCTCTAGTGTAGTGTAGTCATCAGCCTCTAGTGTAGTCATCAGCCTCTAGTGTCGTCATCAGCCTCTAGTGTAGTGTAGTCATCAGCCTCTAGTGTAGTGTAGTCATCAGCCTCTAGTGTAGTCAGCAGCCTCTAGTGTAGTGTAGTCATCAGCCTCTAGTGTAGTCAGCAGCCTCTAGTGTAGTGTAGTCATCAGCCTCTAGTGTAGTCATCAGCCTCTAGTGTAGTGTAGTCATCAGCCTCTAGTGTAGTGTAGTCATCAGCCTCTAGTGTAGTGTAGTCATCAGCCTCTAGTGTAGTCATCAGCCTCTAGTGTAGTCAGCAGCCTCTAGTGTAGTGTAGTCAGCAGCCTCTAGTGTAGTCATCAGCCTCTAGTGTAGTCAGCAGCCTCTAGTGTAGTGTAGTCATCAGCCTCTAGTGTAGTCAGCAGCCTCTAGTGTAGTGTAGTCAGCAGCCTCTAGTGTAGTCATCAGCCTCTAGTGTAGTCAGCAGCCTCTAGTGTAGTCAGCAGCCTCTAGTGTAGTAGTGTAGTCAGCAGCCTCTAGTGTAGTCAACAGGCTCTAGTGTAGTAGTGTAGTCAGCAGCCTCTAGTGTAGTAGTGTAGTCAGCAGCCTCTAGTGTAGTAGTGTAGTCAGCAGCCTCTAGTGTAGTCAGCAGCCTCTAGTGTAGTAGTGTAGTCAGCAGCCTCTAGTGTAGTAGTGTAGTCAGCAGCCTCTAGTGTAGTCAGCAGCCTCTAGTGTAGTAGTGTAGTCAGCAGCCTCTAGTGTAGTAGTGTAGTCAGCAGCCTCTAGTGTAGTAGTGTAGTCAACAGCCTCTAGTGTAGTCAACAGCCTCTAGTGTAGTAGTGTAGTCAACAGCCTCTAGTGTGGTAGTGTAGTCAGCAGCCTCTAGTATAGTAGTGTAGTCAACAGCCTCTAGTGTGGTAGTGTAGTCAGCAGCCTCTAGTATAGTAGTGTAGTCAACAGGCTCTAGTTACGCTGATTTTGAAGCGACATGAGTGGTGTGAGAGTGATGCGTTACTCTCTGAGTTACACACCAACACACACACACAGACAGACTCTCTCTCTTCACACACACACAGCCAGTGTCTGCGGCTTCGGGTATATTATCAGACCTCCAGTTCTTTCAGGAACGTATGGCTGCTAAAGAAGCTTAGCATTAATGAATGTAACTATGTCCAGATGACACCGTGCTGGAGCCTTGTAAGCTGCAGGCAAGACTCGTCTTCACCCCGTATGCCAGGGTTTAAAGACACAAGAATGGCATTTCACCAACTTTAATGGGATACCCAGTATAATCTGGCAGCACCAAGAGAAGAAAAAGTGTTCCCACTATAATACTCTGGGAGGGAGGGAGGGAGGGAGGGGAGGGGTTGTTGTGTCTACTGTAATCAGCATTCCCTCGTTTTGTTGTTGTGTTGTCATAGCCTTTTCTCTCTCTCTCTCTCTCGTTGTTTTTTTTGTGTACATGAATGTTGGTTAGGTAAGTCGTTGACCGAGTCATTGTCTTGTAACGGCTATGGACGAGTCGTTGTCTTGGTAACGGCTATAGCCGAGTCGTTGTCTTGTTAACGGCTATAGCCGAGTCGGTGTCTTGTAACAGCTATGGACGAGTCGTTGTCTTGTAACAGCTATGGACGAGTCGTTGTCTTGTAACAGCTATGGACGAGTCGTTGTCTTGTTAACGGCTATGGACGAGTCGTTGTCTTGGTAACGGCTATAGCCGAGTCGTTGTCTTGTTAACGGCTATAGCCGAGTCGTTGTCTTGTAACAGCTATGGACGAGTCGTTGTCTTGTTAACGGCTATAGCCGAGTCGTTGTCTTGTAACAGCTATGGACGAGTCGTTGTCTTGTAACAGCTATGGACGAGTCGTTGTCTTGGTGACAGCTATGGACGAGTCGGTGTCTTGTTAACGGCTATGGACGAGTCGGTGTCTTGTTAACGGCTATAGCCGAGTCGTTGTCTTGGTAACGGCTATGGACGAGTCGGTGTCTTGTAACAGCTATGGACGAGTCGGTGTCTTGTTAACGGCTATGGCCGAGTTGTTGTCTTGGTAACGGCTATGGACGAGTCGTTGTCTTGGTGACAGCTATGGACGAGTCGTTGTCTTGTAACAGCTATGGCCGAGTCGGTGTCTTGTTAACGGCTATGGCCGAGTCGTTGTCTTGTTAACGGCTATAGCCGAGTCGTTGTCTTGTTAACGGCTATGGACGAGTCGTTGTCTTGGTAACGGCTATAGCCGAGTCGTTGTCTTGTTAACGGCTATAGCCGAGTCGGTGTCTTGTAACAGCTATGGACGAGTCGTTGTCTTGTAACAGCTATGGACGAGTCGTTGTCTTGTAACAGCTATGGACGAGTCGTTGTCTTGTTAACGGCTATGGACGAGTCGTTGTCTTGGTAACGGCTATAGCCGAGTCGTTGTCTTGTTAACGGCTATAGCCGAGTCGTTGTCTTGTAACAGCTATGGACGAGTCGTTGTCTTGTTAACGGCTATAGCCAAGTCGTTGTCTTGTAACAGCTATGGACGAGTCGTTGTCTTGTAACAGCTATGGACGAGTCGTTGTCTTGGTGACAGCTATGGACGAGTCGGTGTCTTGTTAACGGCTATGGACGAGTCGGTGTCTTGTTAACGGCTATAGCCGAGTCGTTGTCTTGGTAACGGCTATGGACGAGTCGGTGTCTTGTAACAGCTATGGACGAGTCGGTGTCTTGTTAACGGCTATGGCCGAGTTGTTGTCTTGGTAACGGCTATGGACGAGTCGTTGTCTTGGTGACAGCTATGGACGAGTCGTTGTCTTGTTAACGGCTATGGACGAGTCGTTGTCTTGTAACAGCTATGGACGAGTCGGTGTCTTGTTAACGGCTATAGCCGAGTCGTTGTCTTGGTAACGGCTATGGACGAGTCGGTGTCTTGTAACAGCTATGGCCGAGTCGTTGTCTTGTAACAGCTATGGCCGAGTCGTTGTCTTGTTAACGGCTATAGCCGAGTCGTTGTCTTGTTAACGGCTATAGCCGAGTCGTTGTCTTGGGAACAGCTATGGACGAGTCGTTGTCTTGGTGACAGCTATGGACAAGTCGTTGTCTTGGTGACAGCTATGGACGAGTCGGTGTCTTGTTAACGGCTATAGCCGAGTCGTTGTCTTGGTAACGGCTATGGACGAGTCGTTGTCTTGTAGCGGCTATGGACGAGTCGGTGTCTTGTTAACGGCTATAGCCGAGTTGTTGTCTTGTAACAGCTATGGCCGAGTTGTTGTCTTGGTAACGGCTATGGACGAGTCGTTGTCTTGTAACAGCTATGGACAAGTCGTTGTCTTGGTGACAGCTATGGACGAGTCGGTGTCTTGTTAACGGCTATAGCCGAGTCGTTGTCTTGGTAACGGCTATGGACGAGTCGTTGTCTTGTAGCGGCTATGGACGAGTCGTTGTCTTGGTAACGGCTATGGACGAGTCGGTGTCTGTTAACGGCTATAGCCGAGTCGTTGTCTTGGTAACGGCTATGGACGAGTCGTTGTCTTGTAGCGGCTATAGCCGAGTCGTTGTCTTGGTGACAGCTATGGCCGAGTCGTTGTCTTGTAACAGCTATGGCCGAGTCGTTGTCTTGTTAACGGCTATAGCCGAGTCGTTGTCTTGTTAACGGCTATAGCCGAGTCGTTGTCTTGGGAACAGCTATGGACGAGTCGTTGTCTTGGTAACGGCTATGCCGAGTCGTTGTCTTGTTAACGGCTATGGCCGAGTCGTTGTCTTGGTAACGGCTATGGACGAGTCGTTGTCTTGTAACAGCTATGGCCGAGTCGTTGTCTTGTAACAGCTATGGACGAGTCGTTGTCTTGGTGACAGCTATGGACGAGTCGGTGTCTTGTTAACGGCTATAGCCGAGTCGTTGTCTTGGTAACGGCTATGGACGAGTCGTTGTCTTGTAGCGGCTATGGACGAGTCGTTGTCTTGGTAACGGCTATGGACGAGTCGTTGTCTTGTTAACGGCTATGGACGAGTCGGTGTCTTGTTAACGGCTATAGCCGAGTCGTTGTCTTGGTAACGGCTATGGACGAGTCGTTGTCTTGTAGCGGCTATGGACGAGTCGTTGTCTTGGTAACGGCTATGGACGAGTCGGTGTCTTGTTAACGGCTATAGCCGAGTCGTTGTCTTGGTGACAGCTATGGCCGAGTCGTTGTCTTGTAACAGCTATGGCCGAGTCGTTGTCTTGGTAACGGCTATGTACGAGTCGTTGTCTTGGTGACAGCTATGGACGAGTCGGTGTCGTTTTAACGGCTATAGCCGAGTCGTTGTCTTGGTAACGGCTATGGACGAGTCGTTGTCTTGTAGCGGCTATGGACGAGTCGTTGTCTTGGTAACGGCTATGGACGAGTCGGTGTCTTGTTAACGGCTATAGCCGAGTTGTTGTCTTGTAACAGCTATGGCCGAGTTGTTGTCTTGGTAACGGCTATGGACGAGTCGTTGTCTTGGTGACAGCTATGGACGAGTCGGTGTCTTGTTAACGGCTATAGCCGAGTCGTTGTCTTGGTAACGGCTATGGACGAGTCGTTGTCTTGTAGCGGCTATGGACGAGTCGTTGTCTTGGTAACGGCTATGGACGAGTCCGTGTCTGTTAACGGCTATAGCCGAGTCGTTGTCTTGGTAACGGCTATGGACGAGTCGTTGTCTTGTAGCGGCTATGGACGAGTCGTTGTCTTGGTAACAGCTATGGACGAGTCGGTGTCTTGTTAACGGCTATAGCCGAGTCGTTGTCTTGGTGACAGCTATGGCCGAGTCGGTGTCTTGTAACAGCTATGGCCGAGTCGTTGTCTTGGTAACGGCTATGGCCGAGTCGTTGTCTTGTAACAGCTATGGACGAGTCGTTGTCTTGGTGACAGCTATGGACGGGTCGGTGTCTTGTTAACGGCTATAGCCGAATCGTTGTCTTGGTAACGGCTATGGACGAGTCGTTGTCTTGTAGCGGCTATGGACGAGTCGTTGTCTTGGTAACGGCTATGGACGAGTCGGTGTCTTGTTAACGGCTATAGCCGAGTCGTTGTCTTGGTAACGGCTATGGACGAGTCGTTGTCTTGTAGCGGCTATGGACGAGTCGTTGTCTTGGTAACGGCTATGGACGAGTCGGTGTCTTGTTAACGGCTATAGCCGAGTCGTTGTCTTGGTGACAGCTATGGCCGAGTCGTTGTCTTGTAACAGCTATGGACGAGTCGTTGTCTTGGTAACGGCTATGGACGAGTCGGTGTCTTGTTAACGGCTATAGTCGAGTCGTTGTCTTGGTAACGGCTATGGACGAGTCGTTGTCTTGTAGCGGCTATGGACGAGTCGTTGTCTTGGTAACGGCTATGGCCGAGTCGTTGTCTTGGTAACGGCTATGGACGCGTCGTTGTCTTGGTAACCGCTATGGCCGAGTCGTTGTCTTGGTGACAGCTATGGACGAGTCGTTGTCTTGGTGACAGCTATGGACGAGTCGTTGTCTTGGTGACAGCTATGGACGAGTCGTTGTCTTGGTAACCGCTATGGCCGAGTCGTTGTCTTGGTAACAGCTATGGACGAGTCGTTGTCTTGGTGACAGCTATGGACGAGTCGTTGTCTTGGTAACCGCTATGGCCGAGTTGTTGTCTTGTTAACGGCTAAGGCCGAGTCGTTGTCTTAGTAACGGCTATGTACGAGTCGTTGTCTTGGTAACGGCTATGGACGAGTCGTTGTCTTGGTAACGGCTATGGACGAGTCGTTGTCTTGTTAACGGCTATGGACGAGTCGTTGTCTTGGTAACGGCTATGGACGAGTCGTTGTCTTGGTAACGGCTATGGACGAGTCGTTGTCTTGTTAACGGCTATGGACGAATCGTTGTCTTGGTAACGGCTATGGACGAGTCGTTGTCTTGGTAACGGCTATGGACGAGTCGTTGTCTTGGTAACGGCTATGGCAGAGTCGTTGTCTTGTCTGTCTGCTTCTCTGGTATGTCTGTGGGAAGTTTTGGAGAGTTTGGAGGAATTTGTACGTTTTTATCAGTGACCTTTTTAATAATAGAATTACATAGGATTTAAAATGCCTTTTAAAAAACAAGGAGACTCTACATCAAAAAAGAGAGGGGAGAAAGGAAGGATGAATCAATTAAATTAATTCAATTGTGTTTAATCAATTAACTCACAGGCCAATAGAGATGAGGCTAGTTGGAAAAGAAGCTCTCTTGGCTGTTGCTTCCAGGTTATTTGTAAATTGTTAAAGATATTTGTTGTTAGTATGGACAGCAGTTCACAACTCACTGACTTTAAGTGCTTATAGTCAATTTTAAAATCAGTTGTATTTGGGAGAGAAACATCTCTGGAATGTGCCTAAACCTATTGCCTTTTAACCCTTTGAGGGGTGAAACAAACTAATCTGGTAGTTAAGGGTGTGTGTGTGTGTGTGTGTGTGTGTGTGTGTGTGTGTGTGTGTGTGTGTGTGTGTGTGTGTGTGTGTGTGTGTGTGTGTGTGTGTGTGTGTGTGTGACTGCAGGGATTGGGGGGGGGGTGGTTTGTTGGGTCAGAACACAGATTTAAAAATGTAAAAACTCCCACCCCCCCTTAATCTCCTCTTTGGCCATTTGAATGTTTGAGCAGCAAAACTATTTAATTAGTTAACTACACCAACACCCCAATACCCCCAACCCCCCCCTCCCTAACGAACACAATCTCTCTCTCTCTCTCTCCCTCCCTCCCTCCCTCCCTCTCTCTCTCCCTCCCTCCCTCCCTCCCTCCCTCTCTCCCTCCCGCCCTCCCTCCCTCTCTCCCTCCCTCCCCCCCCCCCCTCCCAGATGTGCAGTGTGGTTTCCCAGCTCAGTGTCAGCAGCCCTTTTCTATCATTCTTTACCAGTTGGGATGAAAGGGGGGTTTTTAGGAAGATTAGGGGGATGGGATCCTCTAGGCATTGTCTGACAATCTTCAGATAAAACCAGCTGGGTGGATGAAGTCCCCGGGAGAGAGAGGGGGAGGCAGGGGGAGTAGAAGGGGTGGGAAGGGGTAAGGGGGTAGAGGGGGGTAACTAACCACTGCTGTTCTGAGACTACGCAGAATTTAGACTTTTCTAAACTGGCACGGAAATGATCACTGAGAACCCTCCTCTCCTTTCCCCTTCTTACTTTCTTGCTTTCTGACTCTTCTTTTTCCGCCCCCTCAATATTCTCTCCCTCCCCCTCTGTTTGTATTCTCGCTTTCCTAGAAATACACTGCACGGCCAAAAGTATGTGGACACCTGACCATCCAACATCTCATTCCAAAATCATAGGCATTAATATGGAGTTGTGCCCCCCTTTGCTGCTGTAACAGCCTCCAATCTTCTGGGAAGGCTTTCCACTAGATGTTGGAACATTGCTGCAGGGACTTAGTGAGGTCGGTGTTCTGTGCAGGCCAGTCATGTTCTTCCACACCTATCTCGACAAGCCATTTGTGTATGGACCTCACTTTGTGCGCGGGGGCATTGTCATGCTGAAACAGGAAAGGGCCTTCCCCGAACTGTTGCCAAAAAGTTGGAAGCACAGAATCATCTACAATGGCATTGTATGGTGTAGTGTTAAGATTTCCCTTCACTGGAACTAATGGGCCCGAACCATGAAAACAGCCCCAGACCATTATTCCACCAAACTTTACAGTTGGCACTATGCAGTCGGGCAGGTGGCGTTCTCCTGGCATCCGCCAAACCCAGATTAGTCCGTCGGACTGCCAGATAGTGAGCGTGATTCATCACTCCAGAGAAAACGTTTCCACTGTTCCAGAGTCCAATGGCGACGAGCTTTATACCACTCCAGTCGTCGCTTGGCTTTGCACATGGTGATCTTAGGCTTGTGTGCAGCTGTTCAGGCCGTGGAAACCCATTTCATGAAGCTTCCGACGAACAGTTCTGACTTGCTGATGTTGCTTCCAGAGGCAGTTTGGAAATCAATAGTGAGTGTTGCAACCGAGGACAGACGATTGTTACTCTCAACGCGCTGTCCCGTACTGTGAGCTTAACAAATATATAAATATAAAGTTAACCAGGGCAGCTCTAGCAGGGCAGAAAGTGACAAAGTGACTTGTTGTAAATGTGGCATCCTATGACGGTGCCACGTTGAAAGTTAGTGAGCTCTTCAGTAAGGCCATTCTACTGACAATGTTTGTCTATGGAGATTGCATGGCAGTGTGCTCGATTTTATACGCCTGTCAGCAACGGCTGTGGCTGAAATGGCCGAATCCCCTCATTTGAAGGCGTGTTCACATACTGTTGTGGATATATGATGTAGTTCACTCTGAGCGGAAGTTAGCTGCTGGCAGACAGAGCAGACAGGACAGACAGGGCAGGGCAGACAGGACATAGCAGACAGGACAGAGCAGACAGGACAGAGCAGGCAGAGAAGACAGGACAGAGCAGGGCAGACAGAGAGGAGAAGAGCAGACAGAGCAAGGGCAGACAGAGAAGAGCAGACAGAGAGGAGAAGAGAAGAGAAGAGCAGAGCAGACAGAGAGCAGACAGAGCAGGGCAGACAGAGAAGAGCAGAAAGAATAGGACAGGACAGAGCAGGGCAGACAGAGGCTGTTGCTGGGCCTGATACTGATATGGCCGATTAGCTTTAGTCTGATGTCTGTGGTACAATACTCACACACAGACTCACACACACACATGAGCATACACACTCCCTCACACACACACACACACACACATGAGCATACACACTCCCTCACACACACACACATGAGCATACACACTCCCTCACACACACACATGAGCACACACACTCACTCACACACACACATGAGCATACACACACACTCACGCACACATGTTATTCTGAGAGGCTGGGGGACAATGACTGCTTATGATAATCTCTTCTTTATTGAACCGTCCTGCCATCGTCCCCGACAACGCTTTCATCTCCCCCGCCACTGCGACCCCGGCCCAACGGCCAACAACAGACTTATGGCAGAGTAGAGCAGGCCGGATTACACAAACACACACACACACACACACACACACACACACACACACACACACACACACAGGGCAGATCGACACACACACACACACACACACACACACACACACACACAGCTGCTAAAAGCCACTAAGACACAAGAGTTCCATTAGGTTTATTTTACAGTTATATTATTTTAGGCCTTAGTTCTTCTTACTAAATGTCCCTTTGATTTAAATGTAGCCGCTTGTTTGGCTAGAAATCATTTAAATGCCTTATATTGTCAATGTTAAACTTGGCCTTTATCCGCATTGGTAGAGAAATCATAGTGCTCCCTGTCTTTTAACAGTTTGGATCTAGAATCTAGAGCCACTGCTGTACATAGTGCTCTCTGTCTTTAACAGTTTGGATCTAGAATCTAGAGCCACTGCTGTACATAGTGTCCTCTGTTTTTAACAGTTTGGATCTAGAATCTAGAGCCACTGCTGTACATAGTGCTCTCTGTCTTTAACAGTTTGGATCTAGAATCTAGAGCCACTGCTGTACATAGTGCTCTCTGTCTTTAACAGTTTGGGTCTAGAATCTAGAGCCACTGCTCTACATCGTGTTCTCTGTCTTTAACAGTTTGGGTTTGCATAATTGATGACTGTTTAGTTAACAAATTGCGGGCCTGAAGACATAATTGTATTTGAGCTACGCTAGTCAGTTAACTGTCCTTTTCTCATGCTAACGGCTTCAGTTGTTTTAACAGTGATGGTGTAATGACATGGGGTTGGTCTGGGTAATGACCCTATTCTCTTACTAACAGGCCCTGCTGCTATGCTATGGGGAATCCCAAACTGCACCCTATTCCCTATGTAGTGCACTACTTTTCACCAGATTGACCAGGACCCCAGATGGCTCTGGTTAAAAGTAGTGCACTACATATATATATAGAATAGGGTTCCTTTTGGAACGCAGCTCTGCTGTTGTCACCAGCGTAGTGGACCTATGACCACTCTAGACTATTTCCCCATTGTAGTGGACCTATGACCACACCAGGCCATTTCCCCATTGTAATGGACCTATGACCACTCTAGACTATTTCCCCATTGTAATGGACCTATGACCACTCTAGACCATTTCCCCATTGTAGTGGACCTATGACCACTCTAGGCTATTTCCCCATTGTAGTGGACCTATGACCACACCAGCCCATTTCCTCATTGTAGTGGACCTATGACCACTCTAGACTATTTCCCCATTGTAATGGACCTATGACCACTCTAGTCTATTTCCCCATTGTAGTGGACCTATGACCACACCAGCCCATTTCCTCATTTTAGTGGACCTATGACCACTCTAGACTATTTCCCCATTTTAGTGGACCTATGACCACTCTAGACTATTTCCCCATTGTAGTGGACCTATGACCACACCAGCCCATTTCCTCATTGTAATGGACCTATGACCACACCAGCCCATTTCCTCATTGTAATGGACCTATGACCACTCTAGACTATTTCCCCATTACAATGGACCAATGACCACTCTAGGCTATTTCCCCATTGTAATGGACCTATGACCACTCCAGGCTATTTCCCCATTGTAGTGGACCTATTACCTCTCCAGGCTATTTCCCCATTGTAGTGGACCTATGACCACTCTAGGCTACTGAAGCCAGCTTCCAACAGCTGGCTTCAGCAATACATTCTCATTCAAATAGTCATTTAGAAGGACTGTTGACTGTTTTTGACATGTGTATTGAGTTGATGTGTAGGGTTGGTTGGCGCCGTTGTCACATTTGGGGCTGGTATAATGTCATGTTCACTTCATTTATAGATTATTATTTTTTATACAAAAAGCTACTTTATTTGTGTATACCCTCAACCCATGTACTGGGGTTAAAGGAATAATTAGAGGTTTTGTCAATTAAGCCCTATTTTATGCTTACCCAGAGTCAGATGAACTCATGCTAGTGGATCCCATAAACATCCAGTCATTGCGCTAACGCTAGTTAGCAATCGCTCCAAAAACGACCTCAACTTCCTTCAAACTGCACGCAGAGACATAAAAAATGTATGAGTTAATTTGGTAAATAGAAAAAAGGCCTTAATTGCCTGAATGTCGAACTGTCCCTTTAAGCTAGTAAAGTCAGCTTGTGTGTTTAGCCTTGAGTGTGTTTACACTTCCACTAAGGTGTGAAACGTTTAGAGGGCTTGGCAGAGGAGCAGTATCTATTAACTAACACATGGAGTTGATTTAACTCACATAAACAGGGTTGTCTCCCGCGCCACCACCTGTTGAGAACACTAATTGGGCAGCTTGTGTTAATACACATCCATCAATTCAACGTGTAGCTTTTCATCTAACACAGGCCCTCCCCATTTAGAATGTCTAACACAGGCCCTCCCCATTTAGAACGTCTAACACAGGCCCTCCCCATTTAGAATGTCTAACACAGGCCCTCTCCATTTAGAATGTCTAACACAGGCCCTCTCCATTTAGAATGTCTAAACACAGGCCCTCCCCATTTAGAATGTCTAACACAGGCCCTCCCCATTTAGAAGGTCTAACACAGCCCCTCCCCATTTAGAACGTCTAACACAGGCCCTCTCCATTTAGAAGGTCTAACACAGCCCCTCCCCATTTAGAATGTTTAACACAGGCCCTCCCCATTTAGAAGGTCTAACACAGGCCCTCTCCATTTAGAACGTCTAACACAGGCCCTCCCCATTTAGAATGTCTAACACAGGCCCTCTCCATTTAGAATGTCTAACACTGGCCCTCTCCATTTAGAATGTCTAACACAGGCCCTCTCCATTTAGAATGTCTAACACAGGCCCTCTCCATTTAGAATGTCTAACACAGGCCCTCTACATTTAGAACATCTAACACAGGCCCTCTCCATTTAGAACGTCTAACACAGGCCCTCTCCATTTAGAACGTCTAACACAGGCCCTCTCCATTTAGAACGTCTAACACAGGCCCTCCCCATTTAGAATGTCTAACACATGCCCTCGCCATTTAGAATGTCTAACACAGGCCCTCTCCATTTAGAACGTCTAACACAGGCCCTCCCCATTTAGAATGTCTAACACAGGCCCTCCCCATTTAGAATGTCTAACACAGGCCCTCTCCATTTAGAATGTCTAAACACAGGCCCTCCCCATTTAGAACCTCTAACACAGGCCCTCCCCATTTAGATTGTATAACACAGGCCCTCTCCATTTAGAACGTCTAACACAGGCCCTCTCCATTTAGAACCTCTAACACAGGCCCTCTACATTTAGAACATCTAACACAGGCCTAAATACTGTGCTCTACATTTAGAACATCTAACACAGGCCCTCTCCATTTAGAATGTCTAACACAGGCCCTCTCCATTTAGAAAGTCTAACACAGGCCCTCTCCATTTAGAACGTCTAACACAGGCCCTCTCCATTTAGAACGTCTAACACAGGCCCTCTCCATTTAGAACTTCTAACACAGACCCTCTCCATTTTGACCATCTAACACAGCCCCAAATACTGTGCTCTCCATTATGAACTGAACAATTTCTTGATGGATATTCAAGGGATATTTATACCAATAAAAGGAGGAGATGAGGATGTACAGAGAGAAAGAGCGTTAGGAAAATAGAGCGAGTGAGAGAAACAATGAATTGAAACAGAGAGAGGGGGAGGGTGGATAGGCTTCCTGAGAGAGCGAAAGAGAGAGCGCGACAGGCACAGAGAGAACAGCTAAAGCTCAGTGGAGCTGCCCCCTGCTCTGTTCACAGACAGGCTGGGAAAGATTAGCATAATGGCCCCCTTCATTAGCCCCTCTCTTTGACCCTCCCCCCCACGGGGTGTCAGGATGTTAGAACTAATTTAAGGGGTGTCATATTACCACGCCTGTTCTGTTCCACAGAGACCCAATTGGCACCCTGTTCCCTATATAGTGCACTACTTTTGGCCGGAGCCCTATGGGATTCCCTATGGGTCTTGGTCAAAAGTAGTGCACTTTGCAGAACGGTTCTGCTATTGGATGTGGTTAATTAATAATGATAGGAGGGGACAGTAATGTAATGAATTAATAATGATAGGAGGGGACAGTAATGTAATGAATTAATAATGATAGGGAGGGGACAGTAATGTAATTAATGAATAATGATAGGAGGGGACAGTAATGAATTAATAATGATAGGAGGGGACAGTAATGTAATTAATTAATAATGATAGGAGGGGACAGTAATGTAATGAATTAATAAGGATAGGAGGGGACAGTAATGAATTAATAATGATAGGAGGGGACAGTAATGTAATGAATTAATAACGATAGGACGGGACAGTAATGAATTAATAATGATAGGAGGGGACAGTAATGTAATGAATAATGATAGGAGGGGACAGTAATGAATTAATAATGATAGGAGGGGACAGTAATGTAATGAATTAATAATGATAGGAGGGGACAGTAATGAATTAATAATGATAGGAGGGGACAGTAATGTAATGAATTAATAATGATAGGAGGGGACAGTAATGTAATTAATTAATAATGATAGGAGGGACAGTAATGTAATGAATTAATAATGATAGGAGGGGACAGTAATGAATTAATAATGATAGGAGGGGACAGTAATGTAATGAATTAATAATGATAGGAGGGGACAGTAATGTAATTAATTAATAATGATAGGAGGGACAGTAATGTAATGAATTAATAATGATAGGAGGGGACAGTAATGTAATGAATTAATAACGATAGGAGGGGACAGTAATGAAATGAATAATGATAGGAGGGGACAGTAATGAATTAATAATGATAGGAGGGGACAGTAATGTAATGAATAATGATAGGAGGGGACAGTAATGAATTAATAATGATAGGAGGGGACAGTAATGTAATGAATTAATAATGATAGGAGGGGACAGTAATGAATTAATAATGATAGGAGGGGACAGTAATGTAATGAATTAATAATGATAGGAGGGAACAGTAATGTAATGAATTAATAATGATAGGAGGGGACAGTAATGTAGTGAATTAATAATGATAGGAGGGGACAGTAATGTAATGAATTAATAACGATAGGAGGGGACAGTAATGAATTAATAATGATAGGAGGGGACAGTAATGAGTTAAAAATGATAGGAGGGGACAGTAATGTAGTGAATTAATAATGATAGGAGGGGACAGTAATGTAGTGAATTAATAATGATAGGAGGGGACAGTAATGTAATGAATTAATAACGATAGGAGGGGACAGTAATTAATTAATAATGATAGGAGGGGACAGTAATGAGTTAATAATGATAGGAGGGGACAGTAATGTAATGAATTAATAATGATAGGAGGGGACAGTAATGTAGTGAATTAATAATGATAGGAGGGGACAGTAATGTAATGAATTAATAACGATAGGAGGGGACAGTAATGAATGAATAATGATAGGAGGGGACAGTAATGAGTTAATAATGATAGGAGGGGACAGTAATGTAATGAATTAATAATGATAGGAGGGGACAGTAATGTTATGAATTAATAATGATAGGAGGGGACAGTAATGTAATGAATTAATAATGATAGGAGGGACAGTAATGTAATGAATTAATAATGATAGGAGGGGACAGTAATGTAATGAATTAATAATGATAGGAGGGGACAGTAATGTAGTGAATTAATAATGATAGGAGGGGACAGTAATGAATGAATAATGATAGGAGGGGACAGTAATGAATTAATAATGATAGGAGGGGACAGTAATGTAATGAATTAATAATGATAGGAGGGGACAGTAATTAATTAATAATGATAGGAGGGGACAGTAATGTAATGAATTAATAATGATAGGAGGGGACAGTAATGTAATGAATTAATAAGGATAGGAGGGGACAGTAATGAATTAATAACGATAGGAGGGGACAGTAATGTAATGAATTAATAATGATAGGAGGGGACAGTAATTAATTAATAACGATAGGAGGGGACAGTAATGTAATTAATTAATAATGATAGGAGGGGACAGTAATGAATTAATAATGATAGGAGGGGACAGTAATGTAATGAATTAATAATGATTGGAGGGGACAGTAATTTAGTGAATTAATAATGATAGGAGGGGACAGTAATGAATGAATAATGATAGGAGGGGACAGTAATGTAATGAATTAATAACGATAGGAGGGGACAGTAATGAATTAATAATGATAGGAGGGGACAGTAATGTAATGAATTAATAATGATAGGGAGGGGACAGTAATGTAATGAATTAATAATGATAGGAGGGGACAGTAATGTAGTGAATTAATAATGATAGGAGGGGACAGTAATGTAGGGAATTAATAATGATAGGAGGGACAGTAACGTAGTGAATTAATAATGATAGGAGTGGACAGTAATGAATTAATAATGATAGGAGGGGACAGTAATGAATGAATAATGATAGGAGGGGACAGTAATGAATGAATAATGATAGTAGGGGACAGTAATGTAATGAATTAATAAGGTTAGGAGGGGATAGTAATGAATGAATAATGATAGGAGGGGACAGTAATGTAATGAATTAATAATGATATGAGGGGACAGTAATGTAATGAATTAATAATGATAGTAGGGGACAGTAATGTAATGAATTAATAATGATAGTATCCCATAAGTCACCCTAGTGCACTACTGTTAACCAGAGCCCTATGGGTAATGTAGTGCACTACTGTTTGACCAGAGCCCTATGGGTAATGTAGTGCACTACTGTTGACCAGAGCCCCATGGGTAATGTAGTGAGGAATGCGGTGGGTGTGTGTTGGGGGAGGAATACGGTGGGTGTGTGTGTGTGTTGGGGGAGGAATACGGTGTGTGTGTGTTGGGGGAGGAATACGGTGTGTGTGTGTGTTGGGGGAGGAATACTGTGTGTGTGTGTGTGTTGGGGGAGGAATACTGTGTGTGTGTTGGGGGAGGAATACGGTGTGTGTGTTGGGGGACGAATACGGTGTGTGTGTGTGTTGGGGGAGGAATACTGTGTGTGTGTTGGGGGAGGAATACGGTGTGTGTGTTGGGGGACGAATACGGTGGGTGTGTGTTGGGGGAGGAATACGGTGTGTGTGTGTGTTGGGGGAGGAATACAGTGTGTGTGTGTGTGTTGGTTGAGGAATACTGTGTGTGTGTGTTGGGGGAGGAATATGGCGTGTGTGTGTGTGTTGGGGGTTGGAATACGGTGTGTGTGTTGGGGGTTGGAATACGGCGTGTGTGTGTGTGTTGGGGGTTGGAATACGGTGTGTGTGTTGGGGGAGGAATACGGTGGGTGTGTTGGGGGAGGAATACTGTGTGTGTGTTGGGGGAGGAATACGGCGTGTGTGTGTGTGTTGGGGGAGGAATACGGTGTGTGTGTTGGGGGAGGAATACTGTGTGTGTGTTGGGGGAGGAATACGGCGTGTGTGTGTGTTGGGGGTTGGAATACTGTGTGTGTGTTGGGGGAGGAATACGGCGTGTGTGTGTGTGTTGGGGGTTGGAATACGGTGTGTGTGTTGGGGGAGGAATACGGCGTGTGTGTGTGTGTTGGGGGAGGAATACGGCGTGTGTGTGTGTGTTGGGGGAGGAATACAGTGTGTGTGTGTGTGTGTTGGGGGAGGAATACGGTGGGTGTGTTGGGGGAGGAATACGGTGGGTGTGTTGGGGGAGGAATATGGTGGGTGTGTTGGGGGAGGAATACTGTGTGTGTGTTGGGGGAGGAATACGGCGTGTGTGTGTGTGTTGGGGGAGGAATACGGTGTGTGTGTTGGGGGAGGAATACTGTGTGTGTGTTGGGGGAGGAATACGGCGTGTGTGTGTGTGTTGGGGGTTGGAATACTGTGTGTGTGTTGGGGGAGGAATACTGTGTGTGTGTTGGTTGAGGAATACTGTGTGTGTGTTGGGGGAGGAATACGGCGTGTGTGTGTGTGTTGGGGGAGGAATACGGCGTGTGTGTGTGTGTTGGGGGAGGAATACGGTGGGTGTGTTGGGGGAGGAATACGGTGGGTGTGTTGGGGGAGGAATACTGTGTGTGTGTTGGGGGAGGAATACGGCGTGTGTTGGGGGTTGGAATACTGTGTGTGTGTTGGGGGAGGAATACGGCGTGTGTGTGTGTTGGGGGAGGAATACGGTGTGTGTGTGTGTTGGGGGAGGAATACGGTGTGTGTGTTGGGGGAGGAATACGGTGTGTGTGTGTGTGTGTTGGGGGAGGAATACGGCGTGTGTGTTGGGGGAGGAATACTGTGGGTGTGTTGGGGGAGGAATACGGTGGGTGTGTTGGGGGAGGAATACGGTGGGTGTGTGTGTGTGTTGGGGGAGGAATACGGCGTGTGTGTTGGGGGAGGAATACTGTGGGTGTGTTGGGGGAGGAATACGGTGGGTGTGTTGGGGGAGGAATACGGTGTGTGTGTTGGGGGAGGAATACGGCGGGTGTGTGTGTGTTGGGGGAGGAATACGGTGGGTGTGTTGGGGGAGGAATACGGTGTGTGTGTTGGGGGAGGAATACGGTGGGTGTGTGTGTGTGTTGGAATACGGTGTGTGTGTTGGGGGTTGGAATACGGTGTGTGTGTTGGGGGTTGGAATACGGTGTGTGTGTTGGGGGAGGAATACGGCGGGTGTGTGTGTGTGTTGGAATACGGTGTGTGTGTTGGGGGAGGAATACGGCGGGTGTGTGTGTGTGTTGGAATACGGTGGGTGTGTTGGGGGAGGAATACGGCGGGTGTGTGTGTGTGTTGGAATACGGTGGGTGTGTTGGGGGAGGAATACGGTGTGTGTGTTGGGGGAGGAATACGGTGTGTGTGTTGGGGGAGGAATACGGTGGGTGTGTTGGGGGAGGAATACGGTGTGTGTGTTGGGGGAGGAATACGGTGTGTGTGTTGGGGGAGGAATACGGTGGGTGTGTTGGGGGAGGAATACGGTGTGTGTGGGTGTGTTGGGGGAGGAATACGGTGGGTGTGTTGGGGGAGGAATACGGTGGGTGTGTTGGGGGAGGAATACGGTGTGTGTGTTGGGGGAGGAATACGGTGTGTGTGTGTTGGGGGAGGAATACGGTGGGTGTGTGTGTTGGGGGAGGAATACGGTGGGTGTGTTGGGGGAGGAATACGGTGGGTGTGTGTGTTGGGGGAGGAATACGGTGGGTGTGTTGGGGGAGGAATACGGTGGGTGTGGGTGTGTTGGGGGAGGAATACGGTGTGTGTGTTGGGGGAGGAATACGGTGTGTGTGTTGGGGGAGGAATACGGTGTGTGTGTGTTGGGGGAGGAATACGGTGTGTGTGTGTTGGGGGAGGAATACGGTGTGTGTGTTGGGGGAGGAATACGGTGTGTGTGTTGGGGGAGGAATACGGTGTGTGTGTGTTGGGGGAGGAATACGGTGTGTGTGTGTTGGGGGAGGAATACGGTGTGTGTGTGTTGGGGGAGGAATGCTGTGTGTGTGTTGGGGGAGGAATACGGCGTGTGTGTGTGTGTGTGTGTGTTGGAATACGGTGGGTGTCCTGGAAGTATTGTTGTATGGTTAAGAGGTTCACTAATAACATTTCACCAGGTGAGCCCCCCCACTTCTCTCTCTCTCACACACCCACTTCATCTACCCCCTTGCGCTATATTAATTACCTGAAGTGCTCTGGTCTCGCAATGGCTCTTGAATCACACTCTCTCCCCCCCTTTCTCTCACCCTCTCTCCCAGGTCACGTTCATAATAGTAATCATGAACGTGACCATAATGAGAACAGTAATTGACAGATCGATGGGTGGGTGGGGGTACTGTACAGCTGGCAGAGGCTTTTCTCTCCCCTGAAGCTTCTTTACATGGCTTTAAGAAGTGTGGTCCTCTGCAGTTCAGTGTGGTCCTCTAGTTCAGTGTGGTCCTCTAGTTCAGTGTGGTCCTCTAGTTCAGTGTGGTCCTCTGTAATTCAGTGTGGTCCTCTAGTTCAGTGTGGTCCTCTAGTTCAGTGTGGTCCTCTGTAGTTCAGTGTGGTCCTCTAGTTCAGTGTGGTCCTCTGTAGTTCAGTGTGGTCCTCTAGTTCAGTGTGGTCCTCTAGTTCAGTGTGGTCCTCTGTAGTTCAGTGTGGTCCTCTAGTTCAGTGTGGTCCTCTGTAGTTCAGTGTGGTCCTCTGTGGTTCAGTGTGGTCCTCTGTAGTTCAGTGTGGTCCTCTGTAGTTCAGTGTGGTCCTCTAGTTCAGTGTGGTCCTCTGTAGTTCAGTGTGGTCCTCTGTAGTTCAGTGTGGTCCTCTGTAGTTCAGTGTGGTCCTCTGTAGTTCAGTGTGGCCCTCTGTAGTTCAGTGTGGCCCTCTGTAGTTCAGTGTGGTCCTCTGTAGTTCAGTGTGGTCCTCTGTAGTTCAGTGTGGTCCTCTAGTTCAGTGTGGTCCTCTGTGGTTCAGTGTGGTCCTCTGTGGTTCAGTGTGGTCCTCTAGTTCAGTGTGGTCCTCTAGTTCAGTGTGGTCCTCTAGTTCAGTGTGGTCCTCTGCAGTTCAGTGTGGTCCTCTGTAGTTCAGTGTGGTCCTCTGTAGTTCAGTGTGGTCCTCTAGTTCAGTGTGGTCCTCTGCAGTTCAGTGTGGTCCTCTGTAGTTCAGTGTGGTCCTCTAATTCAGTGTGGTCCTCTAGTTCAGTGTGGTCCTCTAGTTCAGTGTGGTCCTCTAGTTCAGTGTGGTCCTCTAGTTCCGTGTGGTCCTCTGCAGTTCAGTGTGGTCCTCTAGTTCAGCGTAGTCCTTTAGTTCAGCGTGGTCCTGTGTAGTTCAGTGTGGTCCTCTGTAGTTCAGTGTGGTCCTCTGTAGTTCAGTGTGGTCCCCTGTAGTTCAGTGTGGTCCCCTGTAGTTCAGTGTGGTCCCCTGTAGTTCAGTGTGGTCCTCTGTAGTTCAGTGTGGTCCTCTGTAGTTCAGTGTGGTCCTCTAGTTCAGTGTGGTCCTCTAGTTCAGTGTGGTCCTCTGTAGTTCAGTGTGGTCCTCTAGTTCAGTGTGGTCCTCTGTAGTTCAGTGTGGTCCTCTGTGGTTCAGTGTGGTCCTCTGTAGTTCAGTGTGGTCCTCTGTAGTTCAGTGTGGTCCTCTAGTTCAGTGTGGTCCTCTGTAGTTCAGTGTGGTCCTCTGCCGTTCAGTGGGGTCCTCTGTAGTTCAGTGTGGTCCTCTGTAGTTCAGTGTGGTCCTCTGTAGTTCAGTGTGGTCCCCTGTAGTTCAGTGTGGTCCTCTCGAGTTCAGTGTGGTCCTCTGCAGTTCTGTGTGGTCCTCTGCAGTTCAGTGTGGTCCTCTGTAGTTCAGTGTGGTCCTCTGCAGTTCAGTGTGGTCCTCTGCAGTTCAGTGTGGTCCTCTGCAGTTCAGTGTGGTCCTCTTCAGTTCACAATGGTCCTCTGCTGTTCAGTGTGGTCCTCTAGTTCAGTGTGGTCCTGTGCAGTTCAGTGTGGTCCTCTAGTTCAGTGTGGTCCTCTAGTTCAGTGTTGTCCTCTGCAGTTCAGTGTGGTCCTCTAGTTCAGTGTAGTCCTGTGCAGTTCAGTGTGGTCCTCTAGTTCAGTGTGGTCCTCTGCAGTTCAGTGTGGTCCTCTAGTTCAGTGTGGTCCTCTGCAGTTCAGTGTGGTCCTCTAGTTCAGTGTGGTCCTGTGCAGTTCAGTGTGGTCCTCTAGTTCAGTGTGTGGTCCTCTGCAGTTCAGTGTGGTCCTCTAGTTCAGTGTGGTAGAGCATGGTATTTGCAACGTCAGGATATTGGGTTCAATGTACTGTGTGTGTGTGTGTGTGTGTGTGTGTGTGTGTGTGTGTGTGTGTGTGTGTGTGTGTGTGTGTGTGTGTGTGTGTGTTGCCTCCTAACCCAGCAGAGATAGAGACAGGGCGGTCTGAGCTTTAACAGACAGACATGCCGTGTACCAGATGGCACCCCACCTCCTATATACTGCCCTACCTTTCCCCAGAACCCAATGGGCCCTGGTCCGAAGAGGTGGGAATAGGGAGCTATTTGGGCTGCAGACAGATCTGCTCCTCCACCATCCCATACTCTGTCACTGTCTGGTAATGTTTATTGATTTGAAGGAAAAACACCATTTGATGGAGTGGAGAGAGAGGTGGAAGAAGGGGTGAGCAGGACTGTGAGGAGTGGGGGAGAGAGAGGTGGAAGAAGGGTGGGAGGAGGACTGGAGGAGAGGAGTGGGGGAGAGAGAGGTGGAAGAAGGGGTGAGGAGGACTGTGGAGGAGAGGAGTGGGGGAGAGAGGGATTGGAGAAGGGGTGAGGAGGACTGTGAGGAGTGGGGGAGAAGGGGTGAGGAGGACTGTGGAGTGGGGGAGAGAGGGATGGGAGAAGGGGTGAGGAGGACTGTCAGGAGTGGGGGAGAAGGGGTGAGGAGGACTGTGGAGTGGGGGAGAGAGGGATGGGAGAAGGGGTGAGGAGGACTGTGGAGTAGAGGAGTGGGGGAGGGATTGTTTCGTGTCGCCTGGAACCAGGATCTAAATTCACTTCTTTCATAGGTAGTACTGGTGCTCCTAACTTCAAAAATGATATTTTGAATTTAATTTAATATATATATATATATATTTGTACCTTTTATTTAACAAGGCAAGTCAGTTAAGAACAAATTCTTATTTTCAATGACGGCCTACCGGGGAACAGTGGGTTAACTGCCTTGTTCAGGGGAACAGTGGGTTAACTGCTTTGTTCAGGGGAACAGTGGGTTAACTGCCTTGTTCAGGGGAACAGTGGGTTAACTGCCTTGTTCAGGGGAACAGTGGGTTAACTGCCTTGTTCAGGGGAACAGTGGGTTAACTGCCTTGTTCAGGGGAACAGTGGGTTAACTGCCTTGTTCAGGGGAACAGTGGGTTAACTGCCTTGTTCAGGGGCAGAACGACAGATTTTTAACTTGTCAGCTCAGGGATTTGATTCAGCAACCTTTCGGGTACTGGCCCAATGCTCTAACCACTAGGCTACCTGCTGGTTACTGGCCCAACGCTCTAACCACTAGGCTACCTGCTGGTTACTGGCCCAGCGCTCTAACCACTAGGCTACCTGCTGGTTACTGGCCCAGCGCTCTAACCACTAGGCTACCTGCTGGTTACTGGCCCAACGCTCTAACCACTAGGCTACCTGCTGGTTACTGGCCCAGCGCTCTAACCACTAGGCTACCTGCTGGTTACTGGCCCAACGCTCTAACCACTAGGCTACCTGCTGGTTACTGGCCCAGCGCTCTAACCACTAGGCTACCTGCTGGTTACTGGCCCAATGCTCTAACCACTAGGCTACCTGCTGGTTACTGGCCCAACGCTCTAACCACTAGGCTACCTGCTGGTTACTGGCCCAATGCTCTAACCACTAGGCTACCTGCTGGTTACTGGCCCAACGCTCTAACCACTAGGCTACCTGCTGGTTACTGGCCCAACGCTCTAACCACTAGGCTACCTGCTGGTTACTGGCCCAACGCTCTAACCACTAGGCTACCTGCTGGTTACTGGCCCAATGCTCTAACCACTAGGCTACCTGCTGGTTACTAGTCCAACGCTCTAACCACTAGGCTACCTGCTGGTTACTGGCCCAACGCTCTAACCACTAGGCTACCTGCTGGTTACTGGCCCAATGCTCTAACCACTAGGCTACCTGCTGGTTACTGGCCCAGCTCTCTAACCACTAGACTACCTGCTGGTTACTGGCCCAGCGCTCTACCCACTAGGCTACCTGCTGGTTACTGGCCCAGCTCTCTAACCACTAGGCTACCTGCTGGTTACTGGCCCAACTCTCTAACCACTAGGCTACCTGCTGGGTACTGTCCCAGCGCTCTAACCACTAGGCTACCTGCTGGTTACTGGCCCAACGCTCTAACCACTAGGCTACCTGCTGGTTACTGACCCAACGCTCTAACCACTAGGCTACCTGTTGGTTACTGGCCCAACGCTCTAACCACTAGGCTACCTGCTGGTTACTGGCCCAACGCTCTAACCACTAGGCTACCTGCTGGTTACTGGCCCAACGCTCTAACCACTAGGCTACCTGCTGGTTACTGGCCCAACGCTCTAACCACAAGGCTACCTGCTGGTTACTGGCCCAGCGCTCTAACCACTAGGCTACCTGCTGGTTACTGGCTCAACGCTCTAACCACTAGGCTACCTGCTGGTTACTGACACAACGCTCTAACCACTAGGCTACCTGCTGGTTACTGGCCCAACTCTCTAACCACTAGGCTACCTGCTAGTTACTGGCTCAACGCTCTAACCACTAGGCTACCTGCTGGTTACTGGCCCAACGCTCTAACCACTAGGCTACCTGTTGGTTACTGGCCCAACGCTCTAACCACTAGGCTACCTGCTGGTTACTGGCCCAACGCTCTAACCACTAGGCTACCTGCTGGTTACTGGCCCAACGCTCTAACCACTAGGCTACCTGCTGGTTACTGGCCCAACGCTCTAACCACTAGGCTACCTGCTGGTTACTGGCCCAATGCTCTAACCACTAGGCTACCTGCTGGTTACTAGTCCAACGCTCTAACCACTAGGCTACCTGCTGGTTACTGGCCCAACGCTCTAACCACTAGGCTACCTGCTGGTTACTGGCCCAATGCTCTAACCACTAGGCTACCTGCTGGTTACTGGCCCAGCTCTCTAACCACTAGACTACCTGCTGGTTACTGGCCCAGCGCTCTAACCACTAGGCTACCTGCTGGTTACTGGCCCAGCTCTCTAACCACTAGGCTACCTGCTGGTTACTGGCCCAACTCTCTAACCACTAGGCTACCTGCTGGGTACTGTCCCAGCGCTCTAACCACTAGGCTACCTGCTGGTTACTGGCTCAACGCTCTAACCACTAGGCTACCTGCTGGTTACTGACACAACGCTCTAACCACTAGGCTACCTGCTGGTTACTGGCCCAACTCTCTAACCACTAGGCTACCTGCTAGTTACTGGCTCAACGCTCTAACCACTAGGCTACCTGCTGGTTACTGGCCCAACGCTCTAACCACTAGGCTACCTGTTGGTTACTGGCCCAACGCTCTAACCACTAGGCTACCTGCTGGTTACTGGCCCAACGCTCTAACCACTAGGCTACCTGCTGGTTACTGGCCCAACGCTCTAACCACTAGGCTACCTGCTGGTTACTGTCCCAGCGCTCTAACCACTAGGCTACCTGCTGGTTACTGGCCTAACGCTCTAACCACTAGGCTACCTGCTGGTTACTGGCCTAACGCTCTAACCACTAGGCTACCTGCCGACCCTGAAGGAGCGCCAGACAATTTTATTTTATTTTATTATTATTTTACATCAAATGACTGTCCTATCTTTGTTACCAGTTGTTACCTTGATGATGTAAAACACATCACTAGGGCCTGGCTCTTAATGTGTTTAGAAGTGCAACAGCAAACCTATTTAAATACACTGCCTTTTGGAAAGTATTCAGACCCCTTGACCTTTTCCACATTTTGTTACGTTACAGCCTCATTCTAAAATGGATGAAATAAAATAAAAAATATTCAGCGATCTAAACACGATACCCCAAAATGACAAAGCAAAAACATTTTTTTTTTGTAAACATTTTTGCAAATGTATTAAAAACACAAAAACAGATACCTTATTTACATAAGTGTTCATACCCTTTGCTATGAGACTCAAAATTGAGCTCTGGTGCATCTTGTTTCCAAAAACCAAGCCATAAGGTGGAAGGAATTGTCCGTAGAGCTCAGAGACAGGATTGTGTCGAGGCAGAGATCTGGAGAAGGGTACCAAAACATTTCTGCTAGTACTGCTGGTAGTTAGTAGACCTAGTGGTGTTGCTGCAGCCCATGTAGCTAGTACTGCTGGTAGTTAGTAGACCTAGTGGTGTTGCTGTAGCCCATGTAGCTAGTACTGCTGGTAGTTAGTGGACCTAGTGGTGTTTTGCAGCCCATGTAGCTAGTACTGCTGGTAGTTAGTGGACCTAGTGGTGTTTTGCAGCCCATGTAGCTAGTACTGCTGGTAGTTAGTAGACCTAGTGGTGTTGCTGCAGCCCATGTAGCTAGTACTGCTGGTAGTTAGTGGACCTAGTGGTGTTTTGCAGCCCATGTAGCTAGTACTGCTGGTAGTTAGTAGACCTAGTGGTGTTGCTGCAGCCCATGTAGCTAGTACTGCTGGTAGTTAGTGGACCTAGTGGTGTTGCTGCAGCCCATGTAGCTAGTACTGCTGGTAGTTAGTAGACCTAGTGGTGTTGCTGCAGCCCATGTAGCTAGTACTGCTGGTAGTTAGTAGACCTAGTGGTGTTGCTGCAGCCCATGTAGCTAGTACTGCTGGTAGTTAGTAGACCTAGTGGTGTTGCTGGTAGTTAGTAGACCTAGTGGTGTTGCTGGTAGTTAGTAGACCTAGTGGTGTTGGTGCAGCCCATGTAGCTAGTACTGCTGGTAGTTAGTCGACCTAATTTTGAACCTTTTTAATAATATATTGTCGAGGTGGCGGCCTAGTCAGATTGGAGGCGTGGCTTATCAGATGGTTGTCTCTGGTCACCCATTAGCGTAAATATTGTTCCTTTTCATCATATTAAATTTGTACGCTGCAAATGAAAATGTCCCTTGAATACTAATGTGGATTACATGTTGTAATATAATATTAACATTGCTGATTGCATACTGTAATAAAGTGGTATGAATTGTGAATTTGGGATTTGACTGATCTCTTGAGGAACTCGTAGACCTGCGTTAGCCTCATTGAAGCTATGATCTCTTGAGGAACTCATAGACCTGCGTTAGCCTCATTGAAGCTATGATCTCTTGAGGAACTCATAGACCTGCGTTAGCCTCATTGAAGCTATGATCTCTTGAGGAACTCATAGACCTGCGTTAGCCTCATTGAAGCTATGATCTCTTGAGGAACTCGTAGACCTGCGTTAGCCTCATTGAAACTATGATCTCTTGAGGATATAGACCTGCGTTAGCCTCATTGAAGCTATGATCTCTTGAGGAACTCATAGACCTGCGTTAGCCTCATTGAAGCTATGATCTCTTGAGGAACTCATAGACCTGCGTTAGCCTCATTGAAGCTATGATCTCTTGAGGAACTCATAGACCTGCGTTAGCCTCATTGAAGCTATGATCTCTTGAGGAACTCATAGACCTGCGTTAGCCTCATTGAAGCTATGATCTCTTGAGGAACTCGTAGACTTGCGTTAGCCTCATTGAAACTATGATCTCTTGAGGATATAGACCTGCGTTAGCCTCATTGAAGCTATGATCTCTTGAGGAACTCATAGACCTGCGTTAGCCTCATTGAAGCTATGATCTCTTGAGGAACTCATAGACCTGCGTTAGCCTCATTGAAGCTATGATCTCTTGAGGAACTCATAGACCTGCGTTAGCCTCATTGAAGCTATGACCTCTTGAGGAACTCGTAGACCTGGGTTAGCCTCATTGAAGCTATGATCTCTTGAGGAACTCGTAGACCTGCATTAGCCTCATTGAAGCTACACAACTGTCAGTGTTCAACCTTAACATGTGATGACAATAGAACAGATGAACAGGAATGACATTTACTCTAATGGGTTGTCAACAGAAATATATATATAAAAGCCACGCCCCTACTAAGCCACGCCTCCACCCCAGGCTTCCTCCAGGAATCCGTTGCTTCATTGAACCATTAAAGGTTCCTCCATGAACCCCACAACTAACCGAAAGTGGAAATATGAACCACTGACTAGCAGTCGTTCCATGAGGAACTCCAGGGTCCCTCGAGTCACCACTAAATCTGTAGATAGGTGGAGAGAGAGACGTGGAGGAGAGGTGGAGAACTTGTCAAGGTGGTTCTCACACACACACACACACACACACACACACACACACACACACCCTCCAAATGAGCATTTCAGCTTAACAGAGAAAATCTATTATCAGACTGGTGTTTGCTCGCTCTGCCCCCAACACACACACATGGTCCTTTGCGTAGAAGTGAGAGGTGTGTGTGAATGTTGTCAGACTGTTAGCGCTGGGTCTAAGATGTTTGCCCAGGAGTGTTTGTGTACTGAGGAGGGGGAGAGAGGGAAGGAGAGGGGGATGAGAGAGATGAAAAGGAGGACAGAGAGACATGAGGGGTGTGTGGGTACTGAGCAGTGGGAGAGACAGAAAGGGAGAGAGAAGGAAAGAGAGATGAATGAAGAGGGGAATGTGTTGGAGAGGGGCAAACCTATGTTCTTGGACAGGCTCTCTCTCCCTCTCTGCCTCTCAGAACATGTTCCATCAATGACATGAAAGTAATGGGCTGATAACTGTGTGTGTACAGCCCTGCACCCCTCTCATTAAAATGGACTTTACAAAACCCAGTCTCTTACCATCCCTGTGTGTTTATCTCCCCGATGGTTAACAGTTTGATTATGAATCCCTGAACCCTACCCCTCTCTCCCCCCTTCCTTCCTCTCCCCTCCTCTCCCCCTTCCTTCCTTCCTTCCTTACTTCCTTCCTTCCTTCCTTCTCCTCTCCTCTCCTCTCCTCTCTTCTCCCCTACCCTCCTTTCCTCTCTCTCCTCTCCCTCCCTCTCTCCTCTTCCTCCCTCCCTCTCTCCTCTTCCTCCCTCCCTCTCTCCTCTCCCTCCCTCCTCTTCCCTGGTTCTTACTCTAAGCTGTATAGCAAGCATTCACTGACAAATGACACCAATAGAAGGTAGCCATTGAAATCTGCGAGGGGCGGTTTCTTCACTCTCTTTTAGACGAGGAGGGAAGGAGGGGGGGAGGGGGGGAGAAAGGAAAGAGTGAATTGGTTAATGTGTCCTATTCACAGACCTGTTATATCCAGGTTCAGTAAAGCAGGTCTCTAGCTCCATTCTCAGGGCCATTGTGCCATTGAACGAGGGGGGAAAGCCTTTAGCCACCACAGAAAGCCCTCGGCAGCGGGAGCTCCTCCAGGAGAAGGATGAATGGAGCGCTGAGGGAAATGGAAGTAGGATAGAAAGAACATCGAGAGGGGTTCATTTTGGTGATATTCTAGTGGTGTATGTTCTGTGTATGTTTTCAGAGAGGGGGGGGGGGGGGCAAGATCATTTAGCTTTGCCTTTTAGGGCCTCTG